>NW_010245435.1:44391-54827 GCF_000690775.1 Eurypyga helias | reverse complement strand
ACGGCCAGTCCTGCGCTGCCCTCTGCTGGCCGCCCTCGGCGCGCCGCGGCACCGGCCGCCTGGCAAAACCCTGGAACAACGGGAGTCCAGCACGGACCCCGCCTTCAAGTTATTTAAAGTTTATGAAAGGGGAAAAAATAACTAGTGCTCGTTAGACTTACAGATGTTTCTAAAGAAAACCGTATTTCCTTGTACTGCAATTAAAACACGTCTGGTTGCCAGCATTTCTCTTTTTTTCCACCATTATGGTACTGAAGCTAATGGGTGTGCTAGGGAAAAACTAAAAGTTCTAACAAACTCATACTCTAAAATCGTGATGCAAGGAGAAGCCAACTGTGTAACATGAATTGTAGCTAGGGGAGCGTAGAGTTTCACCACTGGTGTTCACTGATCTGTCAGAGTTATGATTGCAATGTGTAAGTAGGAGGGGGAGACTTAAATTGCTTTGTGGAGTAATGGTCCTAGGGAGTAAAAGATGCTCATGCGATCAGGTCACTTTACAGTAGACGATTAGATGTGGCTCTGGAGTATGCACACAGCGATGGTGTACTGCTTAACGCTGTGACAAAACATCACCATTACAATCTTTCTGAACTTTTTAAGGTCTTAGACATAGAAACTGAATGATATATTTGAAGTGTTAAATATTACGGATTTTATTTTCTCAAAGCCCTTCTGTTTAAAATATATGAATCTTTTCCTTGACAATCTTACAGATAGTCAGAAGGAGGCTGTAACTTGCTTTGTTAAAGAGAACGTTGGCACAGGCTAAAGATACTTTGGTAATTCTTACCACTGTAGTAAAATGAAGACAAAATTATTAAAAAAATTAAACAGATCAATAGCATATTTGGGAAGTTCCCATTTCTGTTTTTCATACCAACAAACATGGATCTGGGAAAACACAGACACTATTCAGCAGTACTGCAACCTGACAAACTTGTAGTATCATCAGATTTTTAATACATTGCCTTTGGATACATTTCTGGTTCATGGAAGTGTATTTGTGTGATGATTTCATCTGACGTTTTTATGTGCCAATTTCGTAATGCTTGCAGATGTCTGTAGAACTGTAACTAGTGATTGAACTGCAATGAAGCACCAATTTAGTTTCAACTTCCAACTGTGGCAATGCCAAGTAAGATTCTTGGTGTTTTGGTTTGGGGTTTTGTTGGGGGTTTTTTTGTGCAATGGTACTCATCTTTGAGGATGGTGACACAGTGGCTGTGATGACAGGACCCACATCTCTTAGGCCCCTTAATGACATGGTGAAAATTATGGATCTGAAAATATAACAGATAGCAGTATCTGGATGTATTCCATTCTCTCATTAAGTTGTCCACCATTTAAGTCTTATTTCCAGCATACCAATTCTAGTGATTTATTCCAGTCTCATGCACTCCACTGTATGCTCCTAATAGGGTTATTGTGTGGTTATAGGCATTTTTGGAGGGATAACTTTTGTCGTTTAAATTTGACAGCTTCTATAAACACTGGAACATAAGAAACTTAAGTTATAGTTCTGTTCCTGTGGACAACTAATAGCACAAATTTCTGTACTCAGGTGTAAACACTGGCTTTGTCTGAATCTCCAGAGCTTTCAGGATCCAAAACTATTGATCGGCTACCACACTGTATTTTCTTGAAATAATACATACTTCTGTTATGGTTCAATTTGAAGCAAATCAATAGGGCTAGAACTTCAAGAATGCTGAAACACTACTTTGTAAAGCTGAGAAGAGAGGAATACTAACATGGCATTTTCAGAGTGTGAGATAATGTCTGAGGGAGGTACATAACTCTTTACTAAAGAAAGTACTGTGTATCGTCAGACATATATGACAACAATTGTGACTAATTATTGCATATGTGGAGGGACAAAATGGCAGAGGGAACAAGTGAAAATACCAGCATTCTAGGTATTTTCAGTCAAAGTATTTCTTTTAAATAGGGAACTCCATCCTCACAGTAGCTTGTGTGAATGCAGAGAAAGGTCTGTTGGGGATGCTGTTTCCAGCAATGTTCATACTGCTGATTCTTATTTTACTGGCATTGACTCTCATTCTAAGAGAATTCAAAACTGTTTTTTAAACTTTTGAGAAAGATCCTTCCAAAATCCTAAAATGAGGGCATTTGAGTTATTAATTTTAACTGCTTTGGCATAAATCTGAATATATGGATGATTTATGATTAGAAGATATTTTAATTATCTGTAAGATAATCCTGTTGTATTGCCCCCAAAACCATATTAAGCGCTAGGTTGGTTTTAGAAATGTCTGTGAATAAAATGAAAGCAGGTAAAACTTTAATCTTGAATGATGTGTGCCAGGCTTAAATTTTTTGTTACTTGTATTTCTTAAACCTTGTGATTAGATACTGAATATAGTCTAGACTTCTCTCCCAAATTATTCACAGATCAAAATTGAATTACTATCCACAAGGTGCCATTGTTACAGAAAAAGAGGTTTGTCAGTATATTTATACATCAGTGTTAGTAAGAAATTACTTAACATATTCTAGGAATTTTAGATGCATGGATTTGTGTTATATGTATTAATGTTTTAACCTCTCACTTGCAACAGTTATCTGTCTTCTCCCATACAGGTAATCAAAGCAAGGCTCCTGACCAAACCTCCCTAAAACTGAAAAGAAACACAAGTCCAACTCCAGCTGGAGGGATAGTGCATCTTTAATATAATTTCCTATCCAAGGCCATCAACTAAATAGTGCTTAGCAACATTTTTCAATTCATTGACCATAAAAATCTTTCTTCTCAGAGGGAAACTTGAGCAGTGATAGAAACAGCAATTTAGAGACCAAATAGAGAATCAGCTTGGGTGAATTTACAGTGGGTTAACCACAAGAACCACACAATTAAATGAAATAAAATCTAAAATTTTATGATTAGCATAAAACATTCTAAAGGAATCTGGGTACAACAGGTCCTTGACCCTGTGTTCCCGCTGTGGCTGGCACCATGGACTTGAGGCATCAAGATGCTCACTCCAAACCATCAGTGGGCCTAAGTGCTGTGTAGTGGCCTGTCACTTACATATAGCTGTTCCAGTTTTTTGTATAGTCCTGGATATTGTGTGATGCCCCTCGCTAGGACTGGTTTTTTTGCTATTTATGCTTTTGAACTTAGACATTACCTGTGAGCCACTGTGCTGGTTTTGTCTGGAATAGAGTTAATTTTCAGAGAATCATAGAATGGTTTGTCTTGGAAGTGACCTTAAGGATCATCTAGTTCCAATCCCCCTGCCATGGGCAGGTCCCCCCTCCACTAGACCAGGTTGCTCAAAGCCACATCCAGCCTGGCCTTGAACACTTCCAGGGATGGGGCATCCACAGCTTCTCTGGGCAACCTGTCCCAGTGCCTCACCACCCTCTCCGTGAAGAATTTCTTTCTTAGTTCTACTCTAAATCTACCCACTTTCAATTTAAGCCCACTACCCCTTGTCCTGTCACTACAGGCCCTTGTCAAAAGTCCCCCCCAGCTTCCTTGTAGCCCCTTCAGGTACTGGAAGGCTGCAATAAGGTCTCCCCGGAGCCTTCTCTCCTTCAGGCTGAACAAGCCCAACTCTCTCAGCCTGTCCCCATAGCAGAAGTGCTCCAGCCCTCTGAGCATCTTCGTGGTCTCCTCTGGACTCGCTCCAATGGGTCTATATCCTTCTGATGTTGAGGGTTCCACAGCTGGACGCAGCACTCCAGGTGGGGTCTCACCAGAGCAGAGTAGAGGGGCAGAATCCCCTCCCTCGACCTGCTGGCCACACTTCTCCTGATACAGCCCAGGGTACGGTTGGCTTTCTGGGCTGCCAGCGCACACTGCCAGCTCAGTTGTCCACAACTTCAGTTGTGCAATGCATATTGATAGTTCCATCTAGAAATTTCAAGCTGTTTCACATAAAAGTAATCACAATAGAATGCTGGAACTTAATTGAAAAATACCAGCACAGCTGAACAAAGAACACAGTCTAAGTTGTACTGATTAAGCAGGGCAGACCCACTGATGTTCTCCATCTTTTGTGGAAGTAGCAGAGCTTTCCTGTCCAAAGTACTTGCCTTTTCCTAAGTTTTGAAATCTGTGTTAAAAAATATGGTTGTGTAATCCACCATATTATGCTATAGCATTTAATATATTGTTTTATACAATATGCTACTTCATGTTAGAATAATAAAAGAAAAATCATTATATTTATAAAGCAGGCAAGGAGGGAAATTAAACCTCTCTCAACAGCTGAGTGCTGGTGAGACTCAAAGTTCCTTAAATAGGCACCTGCATTTTTCAGCTTCTTCTGATTCCTCTTGGTATTGTACAAGGGGTGACTTTGAGTCAGCTCCTCATCTACTAAAATCTGCCCTAAATACCACTGTTACTCATCTTACCCATTTATAAAGAATAAGAAGGCACACGTGCTCTCCTGCATTCTGCCTCAGTCAGCCATGCTTTCAAGATAAGTTTTCATTGTCTATTCCACCATTCTGTAGCTTTATAAATGTCAAGAGACTGCTTGAATTCTGTTAGGGAAATGGTCTTCTCCTGCAGAGCAAATACTCATACTCTGTTATGCTGTTTTCTGAATCTTCACAATTTTTTGGACACTATAATTCCACTTCTTAACAGCTTGTCCAACTCCATTAGGTTCCCAGGTCTCATGCCACAGGTTTATTGCTCTGCTTACTAATGTGCAGTATCAAGGGTTTATTAATTTTGGAATGTTTCCTTGTTTTCTACTGCTAGCTGCCTTAGCTCTCCTCATTCTATTTGTCTCTAAAAAAACTTGCAGATAAAATCTTCTAGTGTATTTTTTTGCTGTTATGGTCCTGACTTCAATTATTTCTACTTTAATTAAGACACAATCATGTCTTTATTTTTTGGGGGATAAAAAAAGTTGATCCATAGTAATTACATATTACAAGGGAAAAATGTCTGTAATAATTCAAGGAAGCTGTCTTATAGCACTGAGATTTCACAAAATATATGATCACCATGTTGTAAACCATACGTGCAAGGCATTACACAGTTCTTACTGGATGTGTGTACTAAGAACAGAGGCATATATATTTCTCTTTTTAATCTAACAGGGAGTGTTTCAAACTTTTCATTTTGCTTCTGGTCAGCAGGATTGTTTTATCTGATGACGTAGCTGCTGAGACTGGCTGCTTTTAATTTGCTCAATGTTTGAACAATTGACAGTTCTCATTTTTTGACAAGCATAGGAATATAATGAATTAAACAATATGTCCAGTCCTTTTCTCAGTGAAAGCTGTCTGTGTGTGTTGCTGAATGGCCTATCATACCATCGTAACAATGGGAAATTTGACTCTTTGCCAAGGTATCAAATGTCCTCAAGTTTGAACTTCTTGATTACAAAACTTTAATGGTTAAATCATTTTGTTTCAAAAGTTATGGCAAGAATTTTTCCTCATGTTCTGTCTCTGTGTCAGTGTCCCCTTTCACTCCACCCTATCCTACTATTCTCTACATTCCCTTGCTTCCCCAAATGTCCTTCCTGCACATAATCTTTTCCTCATGCTGCTGCTGTTCCTGATCTTCCTCATTTATCAAAATGGAGAAAAAAAAAGAAGGAACTTGCCTTTACCATCTGTACAGAGTGGGAGACATTTAATTTTGTAAAGCTGTTTCTTTGACTGGTACCATCAGCTATCCATGTTCTATAGGGCAGTGGTATGCTTGTGAGGCAAAGAAGACGTGGCTGTCTCTGGTTCTGCTGCCATCTGTATCCGAAGTGTTGAGTGGTACTTGTGGCTGGAAAAAGAACAACCTGCAGGGAGGAAAGATGCAAAGGTATATGTCAAATTTATGTGACCGGAACAGTTTCTAAATGCTTAAGATTTTTTTTGTCTCCTGTTAGAATGTTTATACTAGCCCATCAGTCTACCATATTCCTCATCAAGAGTGTGGTTTTCTTCTGATAAGAAAATAAGAACTGGCAAACTTCCACATGGAAGGACTGATTGCTAATATTTGGGGTTTTGACAGGCAGATAATGAATTCAGTTATCTTCTAAGTAATAATTGAAAAACCAAACCACCAACCAACCAAAAAAAAAAAAAGGAAAAAAACCCACAAAAAAACAAAAATCCCCAGCCCTGTAGCCAGTCGTAATGAAGAATGTCCTTTTCAGCTTGATGTCTGAGATTTAAAAACATCTAATATTGTCATACTTGTAGTAAAATCACAGTGGCTACCAGGAGATCATTTGTTCATCTTTAAAAAGTCTGAATAGAAATGCAAACCTTTGCTTTGCTGCTCATCCCTGCTTTAGTCACCAGATCTAATATCATCTTGCTGGTTAGGAAAAAGACGTGGGAATTTTATATCTTATGTGGTGGGTTGACCTCAGTTGGCTGCCATGTGCCCACGAAGCTGTTCTGTCACTCCCCTTCCTCAACAGGACAGAGGGGTGATAAGAGATAGAAGAGCATATGGGTCAGGATGAAGTCAGGGAGATAGCTGACCAGTTATCATCACAGGCAAAACAGTCTCAACTTAAGGAAAGTAAATCAATTTATGGCCAATTAAAAATAAAGTAGGATAGTGAGAAACAAAGACAAAGCTAAAACTAGCTTCCCCTCACCCTTCCCTTCTTTCCAGCTTCAACTGTACTCCATTTCCGATTCTTCCACCTTCTCCCTGCTGAGCAGTGCAGGGGGATGGGGAATGGGGGTTGTGGTCAAGCCATAACACTTCATCTCCACCCCTCCTTCCTCCTCACAGTCTTCCCCTGCTCCAGCATGGGGTCCGTTCCACAGGATACATTCCACAGTCGTTCATTAACTTCTCCAACAACTTTTCCATCCCCTTAGCATGGGCTACAGTTCTTCAAGAACTGCTCCAGCATGGGCCCTTTCTATGGGATACGGTCCTTCAGGAGTGTCCTCCCTAGGCTGCAGTCCTGCCAGAAAAACTGCTCCTGTGTGGACTTCTCTCCACAGGCTGCAGCTTCTGCCAGGAGCCTGCTCTGGTATGGGCTCTCTGCAGGCTGCTGCTTCCTTCAGGGAATCTCTGCCTGCTCCAGTGTGAGGTTTTCGATGGGCTGCAGGTGGGTCTCTGCTCCCCCGTGACCCTCCATGGCTGCAGGGCACAGCCGGCCTCACCATGGGCTGCACCACGGGCTGACGGGGAATCTCTGCTCCGGTGCCTGGAGCACTCCCTCCCCTTCTTCTCCACTGAACTGGGGGTCTGCAGGGATGTTTCTTCCCCATTTTTTCTCACTCCTCTCTCATGCAGCTGCTGTGCAGTGTGTTTTTTATGATTTCCTAAATATGTTATCACTGAGGTGCCACCAGCATCACTACTGGGCTCAGCGGTGGGTCTGTCTTGAAGCCGGCTGGAACTGGCTCTGTTGGACATGGGGTCAGTTCCTGGTGTCTTCTCACAGCCGCCCTACTACCAAAACCTTGCCATAAACACAGTACAACTTGTATCTTCTTAAAAGGAAGCGGGATACTGAAATTGTTTCTAAATGTTTCTTAAGACCCATATCGTCCTTCTTTGATGTCTGTTGTTTTAAGAAAGTGCTATTTTATCCTCCAAAATACTTTTTCTAAGGACGATATTTTCTGTTTTCACTGACAGAAGCATATACATCACATAAATAATGATGAGACTGAGAACAATCTTTTTCCTAGTTGCAAAGGATTGATTTAACCACTTTGTATCCTCCTTAATGGTGCTAAAATTATTTTTTTTCTTATCTTACCTCATATCTATATATTTTTTCCAAGTTGAGTTAAACTTCTGTTTTCACTTGGAATGATGAATGTTTTGGGTCCTTCCTTAACTAGGGCTCCAGAAATCTTTGGTATAGGGATCAATGCTGTATCTGAGTTTTTTTATTAATTTTTTTTTTCTGTATTTCTCTCTTTGAAGACTGCTTGTTTTGCCATTGAGGCAGAAGCTGTTTAGAAGCTATAAAAAATGGAATACAAAGTATGTCTCCTGTTACTAAATTTCCTGTTTCCATGCACAAAAAAAGACTGATATGTTAATAATGTTTTGGAAAATTTGCTGGTTTTTGCATAGCTGTAAGTCAGCAATATGTGTGGAAACATGGAAAATGAAGAAAGTGTACAACTGATGACATATGCTGATCTTCTTTCTATGAAATATTTCTTCCAATTTATCTACTTTAATGTATGCAAAATAAGAAAATAGTCAATGCAGCATGAGACCACTTCTGTTATGGGAGGATATTTTACAACAGTGATTCCAATAATGAACCTGGTGGAAACATGTCCTGTATATTACATACCACTATTCTTCTGTTTCTTAGTTCCTAATGTTTTGCTGAGAGAGATTAAGCTGAAATTTGTGCTGTCCTTATTATACAGTTTATTTAATAGCACAAATAGCTTCTTGGCTTCTGTCATAAGACATGGAGCAAAGAAACTCATTTCCACAATGTGTGACTTCTTAAAATTAGTAATGACTATGCCTTTGTGAGAACAAATCTGACATGACTATGCCTTTATCATAGCACCACATAATCACAGACTGTCACAGAACACTACTGGGAACAGTCTGGATCGGTCTTCTTTACTCTCCCCCCGTCAGGTATTTATACACACTGATAAGATCGCCTTGAGCCTGTTCTTCTCCAGGCTGAACAGTCCCAGCTCTCGCAGCTTCTCCTCGTATACCTGGTGGTCCAAGCCCTTAATCACCTTTGTGGCCCTTTGCTAGACTCTCTCCAGTATGTCCAGGTCTCTCTTGTACTGGGGAGCCCAGCACTGGACACAGCGCTCCAGACATGTCTCTCCTGCTGAGTAGTGGGAAAGGATTACCTCCTTCAACCTGCTGCAATGCTCTTCATAAGGCAGCCCAGGAGGCTGTTGGTGGCTTTGCCATGAGGGCCGATTTCTGGCTCATTGTCAGCTTGGTGTCCACAGGATCCCCAGGTCTTTTTCTTCCAAGCTGCTTTCCAGCTGGTCAGCTGGTCAGCCCTGGTGCCTGGATTTATTTTTCCTCAGGGAAGGACTTGGCATTTCCTTGTGTTGAACCTCAGTGAGGTTCTTTCAGCACATTTCTCCAGCTTCTTGCAGTCCCTCTGAATAGCAGCAGATCCGTCTGGTCTGTCAATCACTCCTCACAGTTTTGTATCATCTGCAAATGTACTGGGGCTGCATTCTGCCTCATCGTCCAGGTCACTGATAAAGAAAGATGTTAGACGGTATTGGTCCCAGTATTGACCCCTGGGCCACACCAGTAGTGACTGGCTTCCACCTGGACTTCATCCTACTGATCACAACCCTGTGAATCCATCAGTTCAGCCAGTTTTCAATCCACTTGGCTAGCCTACTTCATCAGTTTGCCAATTTATCTTTAGTCTTAGAACATGCCAGATATGGAACAACAACCTCTAGGAAGTTGTGTTACTTTTACAGTGTGGTTTCTAAGTTTTCCTAATGATACTGTCATTGGCTATGGACTCCTTATTCCTGAAATATTAGCAAAAGAATCATAGACTGCTTTTCTCTTTTTGTATTCATTCATGACTGTTCACGGCCTGATTTCATAAAATAAATTCCACTTTTGGTAACCTGAATTTTAATGTAGATGAATAATGAGCCCATTCTAGCAAACTTATGTCCTTCAGGAGTAAGTTTGCTGTGGGGAATAGAGGAAGATTCTCCCTTCATCCTCATTACCATGACTTGCTACAACATGACCAATCCAGATAAACCAACAGAAGTATGACCCTGTGCTTGTACACCCTTTCCCCTTATTTAGATGACTTTGGAAACTCTTGTGTATTAAAATAACAGAATTTGCTAAAATACTGCCTTGCTGATAGGTCATCAGGAGATACACCTTACTGTGACACATAAAATCCCTGTGATGACAACAGCCTCTTGTGCAGTACAGGAAAAGTTCCAGCCTGTAAGTGTTGTCCTTTTTAACTGTCTTTATATGGGTTGTCTCTAAGTAGAACCCCTCATATTAGTGTCTGCGGCATGAGATTGTTTTGCAAACTCCTGTCCTTTTTTAAAAAGGTCTGTTAATACTTTTGGATTGGGTTTGAATGTCAAGGGTTTGGTAACAGGGCTGGGGGTGGTTGTGCTACAGGGGTGGCTTCTGTGAAAAGCTGCTGGAAGCTTCCCCTGTGTATGATAGAGCCAATGCCAGCCGGCTCCAAGATGGACCCAGCGCTGGCCATGGACAAGCCAATCACAGTCATAACACCTCTGTGATAACATGTTTAAGAACGGGGAAGCCAAAACCAGAATAGATTTTGCAGCAGAGAGAGAGCAAATTGTGATAGGAACAGCCCTGCAGCCCCAGGTCAGTGGAGAAGGAAGGGGAGGAGGTGCTCCAGGCACCAGAGCAGAGATTCCCCGTCAGCCTGTGGTGCAGCCCATGGTGAGGCCGGCTGTGCCCTGCAGCCATGGAGGGTCAGGGGGAGCAGCGA
>NW_010245435.1:18916-44363 GCF_000690775.1 Eurypyga helias | reverse complement strand
CCTGAGGGGGGGCTGAGCCCCGGCGGGCACCCCCCGCTGGAGCAGGCTCCTGGCAGGAGCTGTGGCCCATGGAGAGAGGAGCCCCGGCTGCCCATGGGAAGGACCCATGCTGGAGAAGTTCATGAAGGACTGTCTCCTGAGGGAAGGACCCCACGCTGGAGCAGGGTAAAAGTGTGAGGTGTCCTCCCTCTGAGCAGCAGAGTCAACATGTGATGAACTGACCACAATCTCCATTCCCCATCCCCCTGCGCCGCTGGAGGGGAGGAGGTGGAGAAAAGCAGGAGTGAATTAGAGCCTGGGAAGAAGGAAGGAGTGGGTGGGGAGGTGCTTTAAGGTTTGGTTCTTGTTCTCTTTTTACACTGATTTTGATTGATGATAAATTATCTTTTTTCCCCCAAACTGTGTCTGTTTTGCCCATGACAATAATTGTGGACTGATCACTTCCTGTCCTGTCTAAGCCATGAGCCTTTTATTGTATTTTCTCTCCACTGTCCAGCTGAGGAGGGGGAGCGATAGAACGATTTGGTGGGCACCTGGCCTCCAGCCAGGGTCAACCCACTGCAATTTTCATCTTTCTTTGTATATTTGAATTTTAAAAATCAAGGACTGTAAAATTAGGTAATCCCCCTATTATTTCAGATCATTAATCCCCCTCTGTAAAGGCAAACAAGACCACTTTTATGCTTTGAATGGATTCTATCTAATACTGGCAGCTGATTTCTTTTTTTGAATGGTCTTCCTTTTTTCTTTTTAATATAATCTCTATACCTATATACCAGAATTAGTTCTCTTCCCTTGGATATACATTCTCCAGTGGAGGTCTAAAAGCAATAGGTAGTTCTTCCGTTGTGTCTGTCTTTCACAAGTGTGGAGACCTAGACATCTAATTTTCAAACTGATTTATAAGCTTTGCAGCTGGTAGTGAATTTATGGACATTGCCTCTTTTAGACAATGTATTCTTGGGTTCATCTTGCAAAGTTCTCATTTTCAGAAGTAGTGCTTTTTTCAAGATAATTCCTGTAGCAAAGAAAGTTAATACTTTCCTCCCAAAGCAAGATGTTAAGGAAGAAATTCAGCCTGTCCATTCAGCAAAAATACAGGTGATCAATACTTTGATATGTTGTTTTGCTTTTTGTTTGTTTCTGCATTTTTCCTCTCAATTCTTATGTCTGTACATTTGAAAGTTCTCTAACTTTATTTTTTTTTTTTCCAGGTCTGTTATCAGTGCTGAGTTTATGTTCTTAATTGGGTTTTTCTGTGGTGAGATCAAGACTTCGTTTGTTTTCTTGATTTATGACCTCATTTTTATTTACTGACTTGCTAAGAAAAGGCTAGGCTTAATGCTGGCCTAAAATTCTCTCTAGTTCCTGTTTCTTCCTCAGTGTCTGGGGAGACCAGTGTTGATGTTTTCTTCTTTTTGATGCTGGAATATCTGCCATAAATGTGTTGATAGATTAGTGGATATTCCCCTGTCAGTTAAGTAAGAGCATCTATTATTTTTTTTTTTTTCCCAAACATCAAGTTATTGCTTCTGAAGATTTCAGAACAGGAGATAAATCACTGAAACAGGATTTTTTTTTTTTTTAATATAAGAACTTCAGCTAAATCACAGTAGAAGTGGAGCAAATGAAGGGATTAACTATTAGGGATTAGGTATTTGCTAATTAGATGTTAATAAGGGATAATATTTTTTCTGCCAGCATATGTATCATCTGCTTTGACAGTTTAGGGAGCACACTGGAGCAAGTTGTTCAACCTGAATGATGATATTGCTGAATAGTACTTGTATTGCAGCTATGGTAGTTGAAGATTTTCAGGTGTAATTCTTTTATTTTAAAATTGTAGCTGGGTCTTACAAATATTCAAATTTTTAGTTAGGAGTGAAAATTATGAAATATTTAGTAAAAAAAGTAGTAGCCGTGTCCAGTAAGGACTTTATGACACTGGAATGTTATGGTTTTCCATTTGAAATTATTTTATTTTGTGAATTATATGTATACAAAGTTGCAAATAATAAAATATTTTTATTTTCATGCTAGAATATGATTTGACCAAGCTGAAGTCAGGAATTGTAGAATCATAGAATGGTTTGGGTTGGAAGGGACCTTAAAGATCATCTAGTTCCAACCCCCCTGCCATGGGCAGGGACACCTTCCACTAGACCAGGTTGCTCAAAGCTTCATCCAGCCTGGCCTTGACCACTTATTTTTATGGAAGTTTTTATGGAGAACTATTAATTACAATTTTAAAATTAATTTATTTATTTATCCTTATAATTGAAATATACCTTTTGCATAACATGCTGTGTTGATGATCTCTGGCTCTCAATCTTTGAAATAATTAAGAATATATCAGATCTCTCTCCTATATAATTGAAGAAAACGGCATTGAAGTTGCTATTATAATGACTAAGAATTATGGAGATACAGACCAAGAATAAACTTGCTTCTTAATTTAAAATAAAATTTGTGCATTTCAAACACATTCTGCCGCATTTTCAATAGACTGAGACTAAAACAACTTACGCAAAGACTGGATGGCACTCTGGGGATCTTGCTGTTAATCAGATAGAAGTGGAAGTTGATTGCTTACTGAAGTTCCTCTGGTGGTAATATCCTCCTAGGTACAGGGCCAATTATCTTTAAAAAGAAATAAACTATAAGGTATGGTTGCTTTTATCTGCCTCCTCTTAATATGCAGAATTAATAATTTCAAATAATTCTGTCTAAATTCAAAAGGGACTCCCAATACAGTGCACTATATCAGTTGCAGAAGAACTTGAATGAAACTAAGTACTACAGTCTGTTTTTCAAAACTTTGGACCAATTCAGGGCAAAATGTAAGCACACACACTGACTTAACTCCTAGTTGACCCATTTTTCCACAATCTCCAGTTCTTCCTGTACATGAGGAAAACAAGGATGGAAGGTTCATTCAGATTCTGTGTTCACCATGAACATGTGGATCAATGCAGCTAATAAACAGATACCAAATAAACATATGTTACCACTGCTGATGCTAATTTCCTAGTCCAAGGTTCACATTTTTCCATTCTCATTTGAGTTTTGACAGAAAACTTTCCATCTAACAGCATATAAGTTTATAAAGGGAAAATTCCTCATTCCTAGCCTGCTGTTTTGCTCTGGGCAACAAGGCAGTCAAATAAACAGGCAAAGCACTGGAAAAGTGACAGACACAAGATTCATAAGGGGAAGTTTAAGTGCTCCTCTAAAAGCAGTTTGAAAACATCATTAATCATGCTGGGCGCTTAGCCAGTATAAGCAACTAGTTGCAATTGTCTTACTCATTTTAACAGAAAAGATGAAGTTTTCTCTGCTTTCCTCTGCATGGTTCTTTGCTCTGAAAGTGCATGCTGCCTCGGCTAGAAGTCTTCCTTAGTAGATCAGAAACGGGATAAAGCAGGAGGTTTTAAAATGGGAAAATGAATATATTTCAGTTGTTCCACCATCCCTTCATAATATTTAGTTTGCAAAGGTATTCTTTCATCACAAATATATCCTTTGCTTCAATTGTAAAACTAATGGCAAGTCCTTCTTCTGCTAAGGAATACTCTACACACTGTCTAAACAGGCAAAAGAAAACTGTAGTAGATCTCCAGATTCTGCATTCGTCTACAGCAAGTTGCTAACAGGACACACTGCCTCTACCAGAACTAGAGTTGGAAGCGTTTCTGTGGACCACTCGCATTGTCTCCTAATGTTAGTTTACCAACACTTTAAAGATGTCACCAATCAAATTTGCACTGAACACTTCCAAAATAAAATTGCCAATATGAACTGATAGTGTGGTCTTATTGTTCTTCACTTGCTCACTATAGAACTAGGGAGCATTAGGGTTTTTCCACCTATAATTTGCTGCAGTCATCTGGGGACTAATTTATGCAGATCAAGTCCTTTGAAGATGAAAAACACAATTCTTTGATTTTATGGATGTAGATTTCAACTTTATGGATGTAGGTTTAGAGGCCTTCACTTGTCAAAGAGTTGCACGTGACAAAATTCAGGAAGTATATACTTTGCCCTTTACCTAAATGCTTGTCTTATTCTATTTTCATTCAAAGATAAACTTTGAAGACTTGTATTTCAGTGCATCAATTTAAATAAGCTTGGATTAAACCTGGAATTCTGGGAGGACCACATTTGTCATCTTCATTTCTGTTTGTTCTGAGCCATGCTACTGAATGCTTCTTTATTTAGTTCTTCAAGTACAGACCAGAAAAAAAATATTCAGTTTTAATCTTCAAATAAATACCAATTGCCTCAATTTAACAAAATTTTCATTTAGTTCAAGGTGAATTTGACAATGGACATTTAATTAGACAATGAGACACCTGTATTAATTTTTAACCCTTGCATCAGCTAAATATGTTTCATGGAAATGGGGAAGTGTATCTTCAAGTCAAGATAAATGACAGAAAATGCCTTGTTTTCTGCCTGGAGATGCTCGCTGGTCCATTATAAACCCAGTAAGAAAGGCGCTCAGACTCTGTAAGATATAATTTAAAAAGCTATTTATTAGAGTTAACACTACAAAAAGAGAATAGTATAGGTAATCTTATGTCACTTTAGGTGCTTGAAGCCCTAAGGAGTGTAGCATTGAATGGGCCTCCAACCCCTGTGCAGCACGACGTGCAGACCCCCTCCGTGGAACATATTGTCCCCTTTTGGTCCTTTGAGCTACTCCTTGTTTTCTTACAAGGACAAAAACTGTATTCATCATTTCTACTGTCAGACAGGAGGGATGTTCGCGTGAGAACTTGTTGCTGCACAGTTAGATAAAAGCAGGGCCGGGCGGGTAGTGTAATTGCTGGTACCGAGTGGGAGCTGCTTGCAGGCTGCTCTCTTAAAATCAGACAGTTTTGCTTGTTCTCCAGCCAAAATTTGTGCAGCACAGGCCTGAGGGCTGTGCTGGTCATGCATGTATGTGGTCATGCCATATACAGTGGTCGAGCAGTCAAGCGCACTACACCACTCTGTAATGACACCTTAGTAAGTTATATTTTAAAATTGAGTAAGAATGTGTTCTTATGTCTGAACTTCAAGAGGCTTTTATTTTTCTCCATTTCAGAGATAATAGGATCTATCAGGTTCCAAATGGGAAACCCCAGGGAAGCTGCTTGAATTTCTTGTTGTGTTCACAAGCAATTTGTTAGGTAAATAAACTGTAAGTGTTCTTAAATCATTTATTCAAATACAAGGTGATTTGTAAAGTTAAAGACTGCTAATAAATTGGTATCACAGAGCTGGTAAAACACATCATGTATGACCAACTTTGGTATAACTCCCGTATCCTGAATGCAATTACTTTATTTTACATTTTGAAAGCAAAAGAGAAAGAACTGGTCAGAGAAAGCGACTGAAATGAAGTGAATGAAACACAGTTAGAGCTGGTTATTGCGTTTTTATTTTCCTGACTTTTAAAATTGCAGTAATGGGGGCTCCTTCTTTGCACTGAAAACATCATAAGTAAAATCATAGCAATTCATGAAAAACAGTGGGTATAAACATGCAATGGAGACATAATGGAATATTTAGGAAATTGAATGGAAAAGTAGTAGTGCAACGAACACTTCCCATTCCAAAATGAGTGTGGGCTGAACACTCTGAAGATGCGCTTTTACTATGCAAGGTACATGTCATTAGTTGTTTTCTTTGCTAATAAAAACACATACCAGTGTGGATGTTTATCTATCTAAAATCACAGTTTACATTGTGGTGAGACCCTCTCACCAGGCCTTGTAGTACTGTGACTTTCACCCTTATTTCTGTTCTATGAATTCTCATCTAAGCTTTGTTGTATGCACAAGATGTTGTTCTTTACTGTATAGAAATAATTAATATCATGTTCTCTCTCTCCATCATTTCATTCATGCAGAAGCAGGAGGTCTGTGGGGGGCATTAGTGCTTTGTTGTTTTCCACATTACTCACTGCAAGTAAATTACATTAACTTGTTATGTATTCTGCCCAGAGTTTGGTATTGTGCTCCATAAACACAATGGTAAGAGCAAGAAGACCACTAATAAATATTCCAAACACTTTTCTGTATTTGACATGGACATACTGAACATTTCTTTCTTTTCTCTTCCCTTTATTCTGTATATAGCACATAAGCAAATAATGGTTTTTCCTTTTCATTTCTGTAGTAATTTTAATAATGTATTTAAGCACCAATCAATAAAAAATAAACTTTCTAAAAGCTGAATATACTGAAAATAGGACTGGATGGTTCTTCGTTTTTTTCCCATAGCAAATTGCTAAACGTCATCATAATAAGGTGACACTATAGCGTGAGAAAACACACCGAAATGAAACTGTGCATGCCTTATAGAGCTTTTTTCCTGGGTAAAAGACAGGAATAATAAACCTTTCAAAACTGATACTAGTGATTAGGTTGAATACCTTCTAGCATGCATGAAGCCAAAATGTGGTTGAAAACAGACTAAACACCTACAAAGAACAGAATATATTAGAATATAGTAGTCTTCTATGCTCATACTTGGCTTTATGGGAAAAAGGACTGAAGACATGTTCAAGATCAAATATGAGATAAAGGAATGAAAAAGTGTAGCTCACAATATATTTATACTTTAAATATGTGCGGTCTGAAGTATATTTTTCTCTTTACTTACATTTAGGAAACAAAATCTTTCCTCTTCAATTGTTGAGAGACAACATCAAAACCCCGTTAGTCCAGACAGTTCTGTTAATAGTATTTAGAAGGCTTCAGTGATAGCACTGTAGAGATTCACTTCAGCCAGCTTTAAATATGTGGAAGATGATGTCTGAGCGTGTCACCCTAGTTGCTTTTGCAGCCAGTGGAAAAGATTGGTGCTGCTAGAGAATGTTGGAGCTGGTCTGTTGAGACCAGAAAGAGGTGTCTTATGTTGTGAATCACCCTCTGGAAGTGCCTGTTCTTTCTGTGTCCTACAAAGTAGCCTGCAGTGACTAACTGAGATTTAAACCTCCAAGTTAGAGTGAATGGATCTTTCCACCTTACCTATCACTGCAGGAATATCATAGAATCAGAGAATGGTTTGGGTTAGAAGGGACTTACGGATCCTCTAGTTCAATCCCTCTGCACTAGACCAGGTTGCTCAAAGCCTCATCCAGCCTGGCCTTGAACACTTCCAGGGATGGGGCATCCACAGCTTCCCTGGGCAACCTGTTCCAGTGCTTCACCACCCTCTCTGGGAAGAATTTCTTCCTCATATCCAATCTCAATCTACCCTCTTGCAATTTAAACCCATTACCATTGATATAATGTTGAATCTTTCTGTGGAGTTCACAAACTATTTAGAAATGAAATCCCTGTTGTCATAATGCTGTTTTTAATAGATACAGAAGAGGAAGGAGATAACCAGAGCCTTCTGCCTTCTCTACCCACAATTTCCTTTTTTATGTCCCCACGTGCTTGCATGTTACAGCCAAAATAGGTAAACTCACTTAATTCCCATGTTCCTTATCTTCTATGGTTATGCTGAGTTTTAATTTGAAGGCTTGATTAGACTTTTGTGCTTCAATTTTGTTTTGGGATGGCCTACTATTTTTGTTCCTTCTGTGCATGTTGGTTAAGCAGTTACTCCCAAGAGCTACTTTATTCACAATTACATCTTCTACGCTCCTCCTGTGGAGCAACACAACTCTGTTGTTCTTTCTAAGTAGGATTTTTCTTAAAATTGAGTGGCAATGTCAAGGAGGAAAGATGTGTTCTTGACGGCACTTGACATTGTAGTAAACCATTTGATTAAGCCTTCACTTAGTTTGTGTGATCTTAACTGGGTGTAAGTTCTAAAGTCTTAATTATGTTAATTATTTATTGGCACATTATTATATTTCACTGTGTTCTGCAGTGAATTACAATGAAGGCAATGGCATGCATTTTCAAAATCAAATAAGTTTATGGTAAGAGCTTTTTTCTATTTGCTTCATTCTTTGGTAAATTTGGCTTAGGGTTGATGTCTGGTTAAGCGTAGGGTCTTCTGGGTATGAACACTGCCTGCTACTTCAGCTCCCACAGCTTCATCGTGAGCTTTTCTTTTATTTCAGTAAGATAAAGTGTTAGTACACTTCATCAGTCAAACTCAATGTTAATGTTTATTAGGTTATCACTGTTCAGGTTTGTTTTACTTATTTTTTTTTAAACTAAATGATATGTTATTAATTACTGAGTCAAACTTCCTTCTTTCCTAATTAATTGAAAACTATGGTTTCTAAGAGGGGTTTTGTCATGCTTATATAATACATACTGTGATCACATTTTCATCTGTAAATATCCTATGTGTTAGGTTTGCAAGTATGCTGTCACTTTGTATTATGGTGGGTTGTTTTGTGCAATTCATTTATGTTTTTCAGCTTTTCTTGTGACTGTGTTCTTTCCTAGACTTATGAAGAGTTCTTCACTTGCTAGTCTCTTTACTCTCTTTCATCTGAGTTGAAGAAACCTTTTCAATGTTTTGGTGAAAAGAGTTTTTGAGCTCTGACAAACTTTTTTGTTGATGTATCCTTATATCACTTCGGTTTTCTATCGCTTTTTCATTTCCTTATTATTTATCAAAATTAAATTAAAAAGAAAAAAAAAGATGCTTGATAAGTTTCTGTCTTCTCTTACTTATGCAAATTTTAGATCTTCTTGTTGGGAACACTATTAAAATTTTTGTAATATATAATAATGTGATAGAAAATAATATATATTGCGTTAACGGTGATTTCTTTAAATCCAAATTCTGAATTATGCTTTAATTTCTTTGAAAATTGCTTTTGCTTTATATCAGCTTGCTATCGTAGTACAAAATTTATTGAGTTAGATTTTTAATCATATTGCATATAAATTAGCATCACCTCCAGATGTTTTGAAGGGCAGATTTAAATTTCTGTTCAGTGTCGAGCCTTGCTGCTTTTCTTGACACTCCTGATTATTTTGGGGTGAATAGGTGAGAATAATATTCTTGCAACTGTAAGCCTCATGCTAGTCACAATTTCATTAGTGCTCTAGTATTTTGATTTTGAAAATGTATGTCCATTTTTCCTTCTCTTTATGTTTACGGATCTTGACAAAAGTTCCTCACTGCTGACCTTAATGTTCTTGGGAATTTTGTCAGTTCATGTTTGTAAGCTGTTGTAGAATTAACCTTTGATCTCAACTTTGTGTCATCTCTTACTGTATAACATTGTATAATTATTGTTTTCATGTAGTGTGTTTAAAACCTGGCTCAGAGCAATTGCTGTTAATTGGCGTTTGGTCTATCAGCAAAATTTTCTGCTTTAGAAGTCATAATTAATGCTACTTGCTTTGAGTGCTAATCCTCTGGCCTCCTTGAATGTTTTATGACTCTGTTTTTATTCTTAAATTGCTTTTTGTCTGTTCCTGGCCACTGGCATGTGCTTATTACAGTGATTTAAAATTACATTTATTCGGTTCTTTTAGTAGCAGCATTGCAGGGTTGCAGCTAAGGTTGCTCTTCCAGAAATCTACTTTCACACTTTGTTACACCTTAATAAAGAGTTTTTTGGAGCCCTGGCATTCCAATCACCAATGCTTACCAAGAGTAGGTTGCTTGGTGTGCATTATTTTTAAGGGGTACCTTGTTATATTTCTGTGACTTTTTTTTTTTTTTTTTTTTTTAATATGGCCTTAGCATGACTCCAATTTGGATGGCCAATTAATTTCTTTTAACTTTTCCTTAAGAGCCATTCAGCCCTATCATGAGATGAAACTCCTATAGGCAAAACCTCAAGTATCAGGATTCCCATCAGAGTACTTTCAGAGAAAAAATTACACTATTACATTTTGAATTTTTTTAAAATATGATGATAATTTTTTTCTTTTCTTATTTTTCTTCTCTTTACTATCTTGTCATTTGGATGTTAGTAATTCTAAAATACTTTTTCACTGTTGACTAAACTGAATATTTGGATACTGTTTCTAATTAGTATTTCTCACTCGGCATATTTAAGAAGGATTAGAAGAAAAACAACGTGTCAGATACAGTGAGCTACAAAGGCTTTAACTTTCATTCTAAGTTGCATCTCTTCTATTCCCCAATGATGTCATACTTTTGCATTTCTTGAGAAGCACCATGAGAAAAAAAAATGAGTATGTTTAAATGAAATGCAGGCAAAAGAAGATGAACAGAAAGGTTTTGAGTAATCAAAATGATATATATAACATTTTATCGAACTTTAATGTCCCATTTTGCCTGCTGGATCTGTATGCTAATCACAATACCTTGGGACAGACTTGCCTTTAACATGAGTTATTCAGATTTATATAATGAGATGCATGTGCCTGCAAGCTTATGAATCTATCATCTTGTCTCGCACAGAGTTCACAGAATCACAGAATGGTCAGGGTTGGAAGGGACCTCTAGAGATCTAGTCCAACCCCCCTGCCAGAGCAGGATCACCTAGAGCAGATAGGAACAAGTCCAGGCGGCTTTTGAAAGTCTCCAGAGGAGACTCCACCACCTCTCTGCGCAGCCTGTTCCAGTGCTCCATCACCCTCAGAGTAAAGAAGTTTTTCCTCGAGCACAGGTGGAACTTCCTGTGCTCTAGTTTGTGCCCGTTGCCCCTTGTCCTGTCGCTGGGCACCACTGAAGAGTCTGAACCCATCCTCTTGACACCCACCCTTTAGATATTGATAAGCACTGATGAGATCCCCCCTCAGCCTCCTCTTCTCCAGCTAAACAGACCCAGGTCTTTCAGCTTCTCCTCATAAGGGAGGTGTTCCAGTGCTCCAATTATCTTTGTAGCCCCACTCTGGACTGTGTCCAGTAGTTCCCTGTCTTTCTTGAACTGGGCAGCTCAGAAGTGGATACGGCACTCCAGATGAGGACTTACCAGGGCATAGTATGGAAGGATAATGACCTCCCTCCACCTGCTGGCCACACTCTTCTTAATGCACCCCAGGATGCCATTGACTTTTTGGCCACAAGCGCATGTTGCTGGCTCATGGTTAGCTTGCTGCCCACCAGCTCTCCCAGGTCCTTCTCCGCAGAGCTGCTTTCCAGCAGGTCAGCCCCCAGACTGTATTGGTGCCTGGGGTTATTCCTCTCCAGGTGCAGGACTGTAGACTTGCCCTTGTTGAACCTCGTTAGGTTCCCCTCTGCACAACTCTACAGCCTGTCCAGGACTTGCTGAGTGGTGGCACCACCTTCTGGCGTATCAGCCACTCTTCCCAGTTTGGTGTCACCAGCGAACCTGCTGAGGGTACACTCTGTCCCTTCGTCCAGATCACTGATGAAGATGTTAAACAGGACTGGACCCAATACCAACCCCTGAGGAACCCTTCTAGCCACAGGCTCCATCAGGCTCTGTGCTGCTGATCACAACCCTCTGAGTTCTGGCAGTTAACAGAGTTAACAATCCTTCCCATAACAATCCCGCTTCTCTAATTCCACATGTTGCATTGGGAACCTCAGATAGGTCCTGGATTGGACGTATCTACCTAACTACAGGAAAAAGGGGCCTAAAATGGAAGTCTACATCAATTCATTAATTTCATTGGACTTAACAATTTTTACGTTTGAGTGGTGGCAAAGTCATACCCTGACAGTTTGAAAATAATGTAAAATAGGAGTTCAAAAAAGGCTTTTTCCTCTTGGCCACCAGCATTTATTAAAAACCTGTTTCTCAAGTGTTTTCCATTTTGATTCTTCATGTCTCAGATTAGACAACCCCAATGGTGAAACAAATAAAAATGTCAACAGTTTAAAAGCCTGAGTCCTTATGAGATACATAGGTTTATATTTTGTGATGTTAAAATGTTCAGACTGGCCAGGTAGGTTTATTGCTCTCTTCTTGGAGACAAATAAATCAATAAGGAGAGCACTTATAAAACCACTTCAAAGTAGGTAAGATCATAAAAAGGTGGATAGCTAGTTTTAGCATTTTATTTATTTTACGATAAACTTTTAATGGTTTCTGTTGATTTAAGTTATTTTGAAAAATACCTATTTCACTCATCTCCCTATTTGTTATTTTAGTTTAATGACATGATTGTATGAAGAATGGAAATATGACCTATTGATTTAACAATTCTTAAGAAGATATGACTCAAAAAGACTAAGCATGTAGCATTTGCATGTGCACACAAAGAAAAAGAATTAAGAGAACCTTTTTGGGAAGAGAGCTCTCCATCAATTTAATAATAAATTATATCTTTCATTAAAAACTTTGCAATCTACAGCAATTATATGGGTTAATCACTTCTGATCTCGGGGCATCTACTGACATGATTAATTTGACTGTGTATTAGCAGTGCTAGAAAATGTGCCATGAATGAAGTATATACATTCTGAGTGGTGTTGACTTAGGCTGTTTACCATTTTAATCCATTAGTAGTTGGTTTTCCTAATTATCTTGTTCATAATATTAAATACTGTAATTACCTGCTGAAATAGCTAGCTGAACTTTACTTCACAAAATCTAACATATCCAGTGTCTAATGCGTGTAACTATCTTGAAGACTTAATTGTACATATCTAGAGAAGTGGATATTGTATTTAAATATGGAAAGAGTAATAGTAATCTGTGTGCGTTCCAAACAACTGTTCTTGTTTATGAAAAGGTAGGACAGTTGTGGTGTGAGGAGTCATACCTTGATGTGATGCAAACCTGCTTCTTCTAGGTAGGCTCCTCAAGTCTAATCATGCTGGAAGAGTTTTGAAAAGATTCTCTGCTGTGTCTTGTTTAATTGTTTCATATTGGACGTCAAGAAGACAGGACTGATGTTGCAGTAGAAGTCTTCATGTCAAGCCAAATTAAAAAGACATATCTCATCAGAGATTCTTGTAGAGACCCAAGGTCCTCATCAGTTTACAGGCTTTGAAAGCTTTGTTTACGTGGTGGCTGACCTGAATTCTTCTCTTTTTTCAGCAGACTCTGATGCCCTGAAAGAAATAAATGTTAACAACTAAATTGGCAAGGCATAGGACACCAGTTTCTAGGTCAGATTTCTTGCATGGTATTCCAATTAACATTAACAAAAATATAAATTCAGTTTGCCTAATTGTTTTTTAAGATTAAAAGAAGGTATTCAATGCAGGTGAAATGGGCATAGTTCATTAAAAAGACCACAATTAACAAGTACTTGTAATTAAAAAACTTTAGTATTCACTGCCAACAACTGAACAACAAGCCTTTTTGATCTGCAGAACACAGGCCTTCTAAAGCTTTTTCATTTCAAAAATCTGTGTTCTTTCTCAGATAGACAGATCTCATTTAGCAATATAATATTCAAAGACAGGACTGAGGACCAGCAAGATTCACTAAGAACTTATTTGGTCCTGATTAGTGTTCATATCCTGAAATAGAATAAATGAGCAAATCCATTGAAATCATTGTTCAGGATCTGATTTTCCTCCTGTTCGCTTTGCCATTATGCTATGACCTAGTTATTTTATGGTTTGTGTGATAGTGGATGGGGTAACTTCATGGTGCCTTGCTTGGACATAAAGTTATTCATAAAGGAGTCCAGATTCCTCCTAGTTATTTTGATTAATTTAGCAAAAACTGTAAAGAGCAAATCATTGTTCTCAACCTGCAGTCGTGTTCCTTTAAAGGTTAAGGGTATCAGAACCCATGGAATGGTTATAACCAAAATATTTACTCTCACAATGAATGTGCCTGCAGTGCACAAATGTGCAAATATCCACAACAAACCAGAAATAGAAATGAACATTTTATTAGTGTTGCCAAACGTAACATCTCAAAACACTCACAGCAGGGTCCTAAATAATCACATATTGCATTATTGGAGAATTTAAATATTATGGTCCAATTCCTTACAATATGAAGACAGTCCTTGTCAAATGAATCAGTTTCTTGTTTTTTATTTTAACCTCTCTCTCTCTCTCTCTCTCCTTTTGCCTAGCAGCCTGCCAAGTTCTGAACACCAACAATTACTATCTTTTGCTGAAGATGTTTTTTCCTTCATTTCCAGTACTAATCAGAACAAATAGTTTGTCCTAAGTTAGCCTTTGTTAGCCTTATTTTCCTATGTTTAGTTGGATAACAATCACTGTTTTTTCCAATATTATAGCCTTCAAACTTGCTTTAAACTATGGTTTAGAAATTCCTTCAGGATGGGTTCTGATGACATAAAAATCAGATTGTCCAAATATCTTTGCCGTGTATTTTAGATCTGCATGTCTCAGGAAGAGTGTCAATGTGTGCCAGAGCTCTTTGCCAGTATGTGTTGCCTTGAATTTCAAGTAAACGTGTTTTTGACTGGCTTATGAATAGCTGTTTTCAAACATATGAATATAGAACCATGGAATCTTTTAGGTTGGAAAAGACCATTGAGATCATCAAGTGCAACTGTTAACCTAACACTGCCAAATCCATCACTAAACCATGTCCTTAAACACCTCATACACGCATCTTTAAAATACCTCCGGGGATGGTGAATCATCCACCTACCTGGGCAGCTCCTTCCAATGCCTGATAACCCTTTTGGTGAAGAAATTTTTCCTGATATCCAATCTAAACCTCCCCCTGGTGCACCTAGAGGCCATTTCCTCCTGTCCTATCACTTGTCACTTGGGAGAAGAGACCACACCCACCCCTCTGCAACCTCTTGTCAGGTAGTTGTAGAGAGTGATAAGGTATCCTCTGGGCCTCCCCTTCTCCAGGCTAAACAATCCCAGTTCCCTCAGCTGCTTCTCACAGGGCTTGTGCTCCAGACCCTTCCCCAGCTCCGTTGCCCTTTTCTGGACATGCTCCAGCACCTCAATGTCTTTTTTGTACTGAGGGGCCCCAAACAACACAGGATTTGAGGTGCCATGCAGCCAGGTTTTACTCAGTAAAGAGTGTGCCTGTCCAAGCCATGAGCAGCCAGTTTCTCCAGGAGAATACTGTGGAAAACAGTGTCAAAGGCTTTACTAAATTCCAGGTAGATAACATCCACAACCTTGCCCTCTGCCACTAAGTGTGTCACCTTGTCACAGAAGGAGATCAGGTTAGTCAAGAAGGATCTCTCTTTCATAAACCCCTGTTGACTGGGCCTGATTGCCCAAAACGTGCTCTGTGATGGCACTCCAGGTGGGTTGGAGCGAGTCCAGAGGAGGCCGCAAAGATGCTCAGAGGGCTGGAGCACCTCTGCTATGGGGACAGGCTGAGAGAGTTGGGCTTGTTCAGCCTGGAGAAGAGAAGGCTCCGGGGAGACCTTATAACCCCTTCCAGTACCTGAAGGGGCTACAGGGAAGCTGGGGGGGACTTTTTACAAGGGCCTGTAGTGACAGGGCCAGGGGTAGTGGGTTTAAACTGAAAGGGGGGAGGGTTAGATTAGATATCAGGAAGAAATTCTTCACGGAGAGGGTGGTGAGGCCCTGGCACAGGTTGCCCAGAGAAGCTGTGGATGCCCCCTCCCTGGAAGTGTTCAAGGCCAGGCTGGATGAGGCTTTGAGCAACCTGGTCTAGTGGAAGGTGTCCCTGCCCATGGCAGGGGGTTGGAACTAGATGATCTTAAAGGTCCCTTCCAACCCAAACCATTCTGTGATTCTATGATAATGCTGACATAAATTACCCAGTCTTAAGGGTGAAGAGGAGGTGGCATGTTTTAAAGCTTTGTAAAAACAAAAGAGATAATGAAGATTTACACTTTACTGATATTGACTTTCTGATGAAGACTGTCATTCATTCATACTTGAATTTACATATAAAAAATTCATATTTTTACTCTCGAAAATAGCTGGACTTATAATGAATTCATAATCAGCTTGAATGCTTGATAGGAAATACAATCAAGGTTTCATGCAAATTTAATTTTATACTTTGGACTTGATGTGCAAAAAGTCTCATAAGGAAAGAACATTGGTCATTGTAATATGCTTGACAAATGGATTAAGCTCAAGAAGTCTAAACATTTACTGAACAGGTTTAAATTAAGAAACCATAATGCTTTAAGAAAAATATTCAGACACCATTTTTTTTTAAAGATGGTTCAAAAGTCTGCCCAGTTATGAAAACATGAATTGCAGAAAAATAAAACATGAAAAATGGAATTTGAAGATAGAGTTTGAAAAAAAAGATTTATAAAATATATCGCTAATGGGAAATCTTAATTATATAATACATCCTTTATTACATTTGAGTGAACCCTCACTAAGTTTGCAGATGATACCAAGCTGAGTGGTGCTGTTGCTTGATATACTTGAGGAAAGGGATGCCATCCAGTGGAACCTTGACAGAAGAAGCAGGACCATGTGCACCTCATGAAGTTTAACCAGGCCTACAACAGGGTCCAGGCAATCCGCAGTATCAGTGCAAACTGGGGAATGAACTGAACTGACAGTGTCACTGCAGAGAAGGACTTGGGGGTACTGGCGCATGAGAGGCTGGACATGAAGCAGAAACGCACACTTGCAGCCCAGAAAGTCAACCGTATACTGGGCTGTATCCAGAGAAGTGTGGCCAGCGGGTCAAGGGTGGGATTCTCCCCCTGTACTCTGCTCTCGTGAGACCCCACTTGGAGTGCTGCATCCAGCTCTGTCCTCCCTAGTACAACAAAGACATGTCGACCGTGTGTCTGGCGTGTTGACTTCACCACGCAGCTTTATGTCATCATCAGACTTGCTGAGGGTTCACTCAATGCCATCATCCATGTCACTAATGAAGATGTTAAACAGTACAGGTCCCAACACCAACCCCTGAGGAACGCCACTTGTTACTGGTCTCCACTCAGACATCGAGCCATTGACCACCACTCTCTGAGTGCGACCATCCAGCCAGTTCTTTATCTATCAAGTGGGCCATCTGTCAAATCCATGTCTCCAGTTTAGAGACAAGGATCTCTTGTGGGACAGTACTGAAAACTTTGCACAAGTGCAGGTAGATGATATGGGTTGCCTGTCCTCAATCCACCCATCGTAGAAGGCCACCAGATTCGTCAGGCATGATCTGCCCTTGGTGCAGCCATGTTGGCTGTCACCAATCACCTCCTTGTTTTCCAGTTTTCCATGTGCCTTAGCATGGTTTCCAAGAGGATCTGATCCAGGATTGATGTCCAGCCCTATTCAATGTATTCATCAATGACCTGGACAAAGGGATAGAATGTACTCTCAGCAAGTGTGCTGACAATACCAAACGGGAGGAGTGGCTGCCACGCCAGAAGGCTGTGATGCCATCCAGCGTGACCTGGACAGGCTGGAGAGCTGGAAGGGGAGAAATCTAATGCCATTCAATAAGGGCAAGTGTAAAGGACTGTGTCTGGGGAAGAACATCTCATGGATGAGTACAGGTTGGGGCCTGTTCTCTTGGAGGGCAGCTCTGGGGAGAAGGACCTTGGAGTCCGAGTGGACAACAGGATGACCATGAGCCAACAGTGTGCCCTCACGGCCAAGAAGGCCAATGGCATCCTGGGGTGGATTAAGAAGAGCATGGCCAGCAGGTTGAGGGAAGTTATCCTCCTACTCTACTCTGTGCTGGTGAGGCCTCACCTGGAGTGCTGTGTCCAGTTCTGGGCTCCTCAGGTCAGGAAGGACAAGGAACTACTGGAGAGGGTCCAGCGCAGGGCCACTAAGATGATGACGGGCCTGGAGCACCTTCCATATGAGGAAAGGCTAAGAGAGCTGGGGCTGTTTGGCTTGGAGAAGGAGGAGGCTGAGGGGGGATCTTATCAATGCTTACAAATATCTAAAGGGTGGGTGTCAGGAAGATGGGGCCAGGCTCTTCTCAGTGGTATCCAGTGTCAGGACTAACGGCAATGACCATAAACTGGAAAACAGAAGGTTCAGCATTAACATGAGGAAACACTTCTTCCCTGTGAGGTGACAGAGCACTGGAACAGGCTGTGGAGAGAGGTGGTAGAGTCTCCTTCTGTGGAGACTTTCAAAACCCAGCTAGACTTGTTCCTGTGTGATCTGCTCTAGGTGATCCTGCTCTGGCAGGGTGTTGGACTAGATGATCTCTAGAGGTCCCTTCCAACCCCTTCCACTCTGTGAATCTGTGAACCTGTGAACCTGTGATTCTGCCGGGCACAGAGGTGAGACTCACTGTCATGTATTTCCCTGGATCTTCCTTTTTTCCCTTTTTAATGATGGAGGTTATGTTTTCCTTTTCCCACTTCAGTGGGGACTTCACCAGACCAGCACAACTTCTCAGATATAATGGATAGAGGTTTAGCAACATCATCTGCCAGTTCCCTGAGGAATTGTTAATGAAACATATATTGTTAATGAAATACAAATTGTTAATGAAATACAAAACACACCTAAAATACTAGAATAAAAAGGTGTATTTTATCTTGGATTGACTTTTTTCTTATCTAAGTGATTTTATTTTACTTTATAATGAGCTTTAGTCTCATCTGATGTTTCAGACAAATAATAGTGTAGCATAAAGTAGCTGTTATCACAATAGAAACACAAACTTGAAAGTGTGATAAGACATGTATGATAATTATTATGCTATAGTAACATAAGCTTGAATTTTAGGATTCATAAGTTTTTTATATTCTTAGGTGATACCCTGACTTAACAGTTAGTTAAATAGCTCCATTGATTTAGTAAATATGAAGGAAGTCCTGTACCGTGTTGAGATCTTATATACTTAGGTGAGATTTTGTATTAGGGTATGAAAGAAAGAACTTATTTAAATCTCCATAGATAAGTGGCAGAGAAAGAGAATGAAAAGCTCTAATAATTTCCTTTGATTCACTCTTAATCAGACAACTAGCATGTTCTGACAGCTTCCTCAAGGACGTACTTGAAGCAAAAATGTTCATGTTGGATCAGGTGCTGTGCATAAAAAAGGTTGACCAAATTCCTTTTAATGTTATAGTGATACTTTTTTCTTGTATAGAAAACAAGCCAAATTCAGTTGTGTACGTTAGCATATCTCTATTCTTACTACAATTTATTTTATCTGATGGATTGTCTTAATTATCACTCCATTAAAAGGTTGAGACCTTTGCTTAAAATAGAAAGGGAACCTGAATGATTGATTCAGGCTTCCAGTGGTGAACAGGCTTCTGCTGGGTACGAATTTTACACTTTCTGCTTAAATCTATCTGTGGTAACTGAGATGGAGAATGTCCAGCCAACACTGCCCAGTCTTTACCAAATCAGAAGAAAATTAATATATATTTCTCCATTTTCCTGAAGTCATTCTTTTTCTTGGACATCAACAGCAGCAGGGATTTATGATGAAAACCCTGTGGAAAGAATGAGATTGCATTTTATGGATTGCAAAGTGAGGATGCAGTGGTCACATACTGCATTTCCTCAGAGACCGTGGCAGGTGTTTGGGAGAGGCCTTGGATCGATGCTATAAGATGTCACTGTCGTGCATAGACTTTAGGCCTGTGGCACAGGTATTCTGGCTGCAGACACCTTTATTGCGTGGACCTTGGACGTATGTCATAGCCATGTCTTTAGGTTTTCCTCTGGCCCAGTCTGCTCCTTTTTCTGAGTGAACTTTCTGGACCACATTTAGTGGTTGAACATGTCTGAAGTTCACTGTACTGGTTAAGAAACCTCTTATTATCACCACGAGGCCCTGCCCAGGTCTTGTGGGACTGTGTCCTGGTCAGTGAGAGAACAGCTCTGACTCTCATCTCCTGGGCTGCTCTCCTTCATGGAGGGGACCTGCTCACACTTTCTAATGCCACCACCATCCACCAAATCCATATCAGGGGGACAGACATCTGACAACACACCTAATGTTTAAGCAATGTGAAGTATTTTTAACAGAGCTCTGTAAGTCTACAGCATTAGTGCATAGAGCAACATTATAAGATATAAACAGAAAATGGATATTCCAGGGAAAGGAAGTGTCCGTCATAGTTAAGATTCAAATCAGAAAAGAAATTGCGTGGATATCTTTGATATTAGATTATATATATATATATGTGATTTCTATGGTTAGGTGTGGTTGTCCATGGCTTTGTTATATTGTCTCCCCCCATACAAAAGAAGCATAGTGAAGAGATCTAGGTGTTGGTGTAATTATAATTATTTTTTTATTTGTAGCACAGCTGTGGTGTCTAGAAACCCTTGTTTGGGTCATGAACGTGAAGTTCTGGGCACAGACACAGAAATGCTCAATGTATCAGTTTATAATCTGTATACAGAAGGTACAGAAGTGTCCAATACGTAAAGAATGAAAGCTGCTGCATTAAGGTCACCTCAGATTAAAGACACATGAAAAGACTACAGAATTCATTAAAGTTGTGCTTCATCTGCTGGGCTGCTTTGCTTCCCTTAGAAATGCATTGGAAACATAGTATGACAATAATGTGGGAAACAAGAAAATTAAGCTAATCAGCCAGTGGATACTTTAAAAGCATTTGAAATACATTAGTGACAGGAGTGGGTTTAAAAGCATCAGTTTCTGTTTTACCTGCAGCATTTGCACAATCAGTGTTTATCTGCCTGGATAATTAAAGAAGTGTTAATGGTACCAATTAAGAAGTGAGAATGTGATTTATTGCTCTTTGTTACTTTCCAGGTCAGAGGAGATGCAATAGGAAAATACATATCTGGCAATCTAAAGACAGTTTAAACTGAAATATTTCTTTGCAATTTAGGCATTTAATTAAAAGCTTTAAAGTCTAATTAAAAAGTTAAATCATTTGTCTATTTCTGGAAAAAAAAAAAGGCAGTGCTTTTGTGTTTGAATCAATTATATAACACAAAGCACAGTGAGATAAGTATTCTATTTTCTGGTCTGAAGTTATAGCATTTTTCATGCATAACAGCACAACACAAAAATGTATTCAGGGTACTAGAAGCAAATAGATATGTTCTTCTATTAAGCATAATGTGACAGCAAGTTTTAATCTACAAGGATATTTTTTCTTTACTTTTTGGGATGGCACAAAGACAAAAAAGCCTTTTTTAACATAGTGAAAGAAGAATAAAAAAATCAGTGTTTTCTATTATACTTTAAACTTTCAAAATAACAACTGTTTGCATTTATATTGTGATAATAAACATTCAGCCAAACATCAGAGAATACTAAAGAATGAAACATCAGTGGGAATTGTTTAATTAGCAGTGTTTCTGAGATCATATTTTAAACAAAATTCAGAAGTATGTGATTTCATCTCATAACTTAAACCTACCTTTTCAAAAGAGCTGGCAAACAGAGTAACAGACTTGTGAATGTCTCAGAAATTCAAAAATGCTCAGAACAAATACAGTTGGGAGTAGAATTAAATAAACCCTGGCTTGAAGTAAATAAATGCATACTCAACAATCCCCTTTGAAAATAACAGGAGCTGCTAGATATTAATAAAAATAATTCTGGTCTTTAGGCATATAAATAACAATAAAGTTCTTATAAACCTAGTGTTTTTGTCAGTGAGGAAATGTACATTTTGATAAATACCCTTGCTCATGCCACATGGTCATGGAAATTGCACTCTTAACTTGGGCAGTGTAGACAAAACATCTGAGAGTGTGTTGGGTTTGCAAGGCAACGTTTAGGTAGAGGGTGGCTACAAGGGTGGCTTCTTTCAGAAGTTGCTAGAAGCTTACCTTGTGTCTGACAGAGCCAATGCCAGACGGCTCCAAGACAGACCCACTGCCAGCCAAAACTCCCCACCCTGGCCTTTGAACACTTTCGGGGAGGGGGCATCCACAGCTTCTCTGGGCAACCTGTTCCTGTGCCTCACCACCCTCTCCATGAAGACTTTCTTCCTGATGTCCAATCTAAATCTCTTCCAATTTAAACTCATAACCCCTTGTCTACAGGGGCAACTACAGGCCCTTGTAAAAAGTCCCCCCTCAGCTTTCTTGTCGGCCCCTTCAGGTACTGGAAGGCTGATATAATGTCTCCCCGGAGCCTTCTCTTCTCCAGGCTGAACAAGCCCAACTCTCTCAGCCTGTCCCCATAGCAGAGGTGCTCCAGCCCTCTGAGCATCTTCGCGGCCTCCTCTGGACTCGCTCCAAGTGGTCTATATCCTTCTGATATTGAGGGCTCCACAGCTGGACACAGCACTCCAGGTGGGGTCTCACAAGAGCAGAGTACAGGGGCAGAATCCCCTCCCTCGACCTGCTGGCCACACTTCGCTGGATACAGCCCAGGATACGGTTGGCTTTCTGGGCTGCCAGCGCACACTGCCGGCTCATGTTCAGTTTTTCATCAACCAGTTCCCCCAAGTCCTTCTCCTCGGAGCTGCTCTCGATCCACTCTCCACCCAGTCTGTACTTGTGCTTGGGATTGCCTGACCCATGTTGCAGGACCTTGCATTTTTAGCTACATGATATTAGAAGTTACTTAATTTAATTCATTCTCTAATTACACTCTTTATTTTCTGGCTGCCCAGCTAGACCATTTGAAAAAATGTCATATCTGAAAATACACAACTCTTCCTTAAGCATCTTAAACTCAGTCTAACATGCTTTTTGCTAGTAGACAAGACATGATAAAGTTCCCAAAGTAGGGCCTTCTTCATTTGTCTGTGCCCAGTTTCTCTATTTATAAAGTAGGATAATATCATTTAACCCTCTTCTAATGACATTATGAAAATATAGTTTTATTAACAAGGAAGTCTAGGTAGTATCATTAAGTAGAAGTATTTGACAATAAATAATTTTTTTGTGGAGCAAGGCTTGAATCATCTACAGTACATGGCAAGGCAGTTTATATACCCAAATTATTTAAGAGCTATTTATTAAGTAATCACTGATAAATGTTGGGAGAAAAAAAGTCCTGTCTGGAATCCTGTGCTAAAATAATGCATGCACAAAAATTGGCTGAATTAGGACTGCTAATAACAATGTTAATTGTGGCCTATCCTAATTTTTAAATAAATGTTGTTAACCATTATATCCTTTACAAATGTAGTTTTGAGACTATAAATGCTACGTGCCTCCAACTTTTGTTGGAGAGCAGCACAGGTATTTTTCTGTGGTCTTTTTTTTTTAATGCTCAGGTTCAGCGTAGAAGAAACATCATATAAATTACATTGAATGTGCAAATCTCAACTTACACAATGTAATTATTAGGCAATGCTTCATAACAGTGATAGTCCTACACCAGTGGAAATGAAGGGTAGAGTAATAAATGCTGATGATGACTTTTATATGCAAAAGAATAGAATACACTCAATATAGTTGATTATGAAATGCCATGAATAGACTGTGAAATGTGTATTGTAGATGCTGTGACAATAGTTCTCTTATCTGAAGGTAGTTGTAAAAAACTGAAACAACTCTTACTATGTGTAAACTATAAGAATGTGCTTGGATTTACATAGCTGTGTACATTTTATAGATGTTATAACAGAAACGTGTTTGAGGTAAAAATGAATCACCTGCTTAATTTTATCTACTGTCAGCATCAAGATTAAAGTGTTATTTTAAAATATTCATTTTCCCTGTAAAATCTGTGACTAAATGACTGGAGTTATGTTTTATATATGCCTAATCCTGATTTCTCTGCCTTTTTTCAAGCAGTCTAATTATATTAATGGACTTTGTCACATTATTCATTCAGAAGGCCTTGATTATTATCCTGGTTTCAGCTGGGACAGAGTTAATTTTCTTCCTAATAGCTAGTATAGTGCTGTGTTTGGCATTTAGTATGAGAACAGTGTTGATAGCACACTGATGTTTTTAGTTGTTGCTGAGTAGCTGTAGTGCTTATACCAAGCCGTGCTCTGCCAGCAAGGAGGTGCACAAGGAGCTGGTAGGGAGCAGAGCCAGGACAGCTGACCCAGACTGGCCAAAAGGACATTCCCTACCGTATAACGTCATGCTCAGTACATCAAACTGCAGTTGGCCATTGGGGCAGGAATTGCTACTTAGGGACGGCTATGTTGTTGCATTGTGCATCACTTGGTTTTGTATATTCTTTAATAATAATAATAGTGATAATAACAACAACAACTAAAATTATAACATAACATAACACAATGCAATAATAGCAATGATATTATTCATATTAATATTGATAATAATATTTTTTCTTCCTTTGCTGTCCTATTAAACTGTTTTTATCTCAAACCATTATTTTTTTCCCCGATTCTCTCCCCCATCTCACCTAGGGAGGGAGGGAAGTGAGTGAGCAGCTCTGTGTTGCTTAGCTGCCGGCTGGGAATAAACCATGACAGTTATGCATTACATATCAGCATTTCATAACTCAGGTAAATACTGTACTAAAATGTGACATGACACTATTAAAGTTTTAAAGCATTAAAAATATATGTGGACCGTAATTTAAGTTTTTTTTCTTTTTTAGAAATAACTTATCAAGCATCAAGGCGGACTTCAATTGTGTTTTATTGCATAGTTCAAAAATTGTTTTGCATAGGCATAGCATAGCAGAGCTGATAATGAAAACAATGCTGGGGATATCAATATACAGATTATTTCCATAGGAGTTATATTTAAGGGAACCTTCCTCAATTATCCCCTAAAATAACACGAGAGAAATGTGTTTGGACAAAATCATGTAGAGCATTCTAAGGGTTAAACACTTTCTTTGTCTGCATGACATTCCACAGATTTTGGTATAGACAAATTTAGTCTAGGAAAGTTGAGAGTCCCTTTCTGTTAGATAGTAGCTAGATAAAAAACGAACATGTCATGAAATTTGTGTATAAAACAGACTACCAGTTTTCCCATTCCATGTGACAGTTTACGAATTTTTCAGAATATATGCTAGGTGCTGGGGAAATGAAAAAGCTGGAGTGCAAGAAGGAACTCACTGAACCTCTGGCTACCAGATCGGACACAGCAGTTTCTTTACTGTCAGTATTTGTGTGAAATTTCACTGGTGTTTCATCATTTCTGTTGAACTCATATATTTATGTTCAGATATATGTGTGGATATATTTCTCCAGTTTCTCCTCTGAAGAGCAGAAGCCTTAAACTCTGCTGCTGTGCTGAAAGAAGTCAGGAATGTGTGGATATTGGCACTGCCACCTATTTATTCCAACGTTGGCCCCAGAATAGTTTACCTACTATTCAATATTATATTGATTTCTCCAACATTAAAATGTGCTCATTTAACTTTAACCATGGAGTTCAAGATTAGCTTTTTAACAAGTGTCCTTTTATTGGATGTTAATGGCAAGTAGTTAATGTATTAGTGCTGTCATGGTGTGGGGCTACCCCACTTAGGAAAACAGACTAACCACTCCAGATCCAAGACCTATCTAATCTATCTGTTAGGCATTTTTCTCTTAGTTATTGTCTTCTGTCACATCTTTATTGTTTGCTTTTAAGGGCTGATTACTTTACCTGTACGCAGAGTACCTTCAAATTCCAACATTACCTGCATTTTCAATTAATGTCATAGATTCTGATGAATCTGTAACTGGATGTTTCCATGTCTGCAGTGCTACAGGTGTCTTGTGTGGACCTTCATTAGCCCTTTGATGGCAGAAGAAGTCCTGCTCAGAGGGCTGTTGTTTACCTGCTGATGAAGTTACTGAGGTTCATAGTTTCCACTGCACAGTTGCAGTAGTTAAGCTGCTTT
>NW_010245435.1:9191-18885 GCF_000690775.1 Eurypyga helias | reverse complement strand
GAAATGCTACTGCCATTGTCTACAGCTGGGACTCAGGCTTTACATTGATGAAAGCAGTAGAGGTTGAAGTTGGTCTAGAAGTAGATGCCAAATAGAAAGACCTCAGTCAGGCAGACTGGATTACTGCCTACTTGTTTTCAGAAAAATCTTTAGATTCTATGCATTGTCACTGAAGCTATTTTCAGTAGACTGCATTGCCCCGCTGGGGCAAACCTATTAAAATTTTCATTTTACAAAGTACCTAAGTTAGAATGAAAGCCATACAAATGCTCTTTTTCTAACCAGACCCAATATGTAAAATTAATATTAGAATATAGCAAAGTAGCATAATCTTCCTATTAAAACAGAAATAAGAAATTGCTTCCTTTTGGAAAGATAAGCTCCAGGGTTTACATGCATCTTATGAATTGCTTTTTGTTGTTGTTGGTATTTGCTTTTTTGCTGCATTGTGACTCAGAATAAATATATGTTTTGCATGCTGTGTTCCTGATTGCACACTCAGCTTCCTAATAATAGACCGTATACCAGGATAATAATGGTAATGTACCAACACTCTAACACATTCTGTGTAGGTGCAATTAACCATCTACGCAGATGGGCTGTTGAATTGCTGTTCTGCATGACTGTTGTATAATCAGATATCCTATAGGCTAACATAGCCTTAGCTCAGGTTAACAGTGACAAAGCAATCTTCTTGGCCATTGGGTCTCATAACAATTTGGGCATGTGGAGCAAACAGTAAAATGGATTGTGTTATTAAGGGACAGAGCAGCATGAAAGGAAGAATACAATGGGTTTCAGGGAATTGTAGGACAAATTATGAGAAGTTCTTTTGTGCATTCAACACTTAGAATGCCTCCAGGAGGTGACAAGATAGACAAAGCATGGTAGGATGGGTAAGAGCAGAGAAGAGAAACATGCCTTTGCCCTTGCTTATGTTAGTGTTCCCTGTAACTGGCTTTTCTCTTTCGTATTTCATACGATGAAATAGATGATGAAATTGCATGAAATTTCTTATACCTTGTGTTCAAACAGACCCTCAGATGAGGAAATTGTGCCATTTGTGTATGGTTCTCACCTTTATGTTCTTGGTTATGCAAGTTTCTATGCTGTATTTTTGATGTCTCTTTTTGAAAGCTGATTGATGTAGTCATGATCAGTCTGTTAAACTGTATTTTGAAATAAAAAGATGAACTCATGAAGGGAACAAGTTCAAAAGACTACTTTTCTTTTTGAACTTTGAATTTACAGCTTTTCCCTCTTAACATTTTGGTGACAGGGAAATGAAGGTAAGATTTAAGAATTCATTGAAAAACATAAATAAGAGCAGAGTCTACTAACAAACTGTGTAGAGCATTCAGCACTAAACATAACTCATAAATTAGTGGCAGCAGCAGCAGAAAGTCACTGCTCAGTGCCACAATGAACTGAAGTATTAGTTACCCTTAATATGTGTACCACTACTTAATTACATCTGGTGTAGAGACAGAAAGTTCTGTAATGGATAGCTTTCTCAAGAATTCAGTAATTGCTTAATAAAATTTTGTTATGGATTTTCCTCCAATACTGTTATGTGCTGGAGTTAGAATACCAGATTAGATGAATCATTTATTTAATTCCGCATACTGCTGCTTCTGTTTTTTGAGAAGGCCTACACATCTTTGTGACATTTGTAAATCATTTAATAAATCTTAAGACTTCAATTTTTACCCTCAGGAATATGCATGATTTTTTTATATTAAGTTCAACCTCAAACACTCTATACAAATGTTACATCGTTACCTCAACCTGAAATGTGTTTTTCTATCCCTGAGGTATAAAGTGAAAAAAATCAGAATCTGCAGTTCTCTCTCTTTTCAGGAGAGAACTTACCACCACCACATTCCTGGATTTTGTGTCCATGTTCAGTGAGTTGCTATGAAGGCAATTAACTACATCCCAGCCAAAGCCAGTACAATTCTGTGTATGAAAAATGCCAAAATATCTTTTCCTCATCTCACCATGGCTTGCTGTCTTTCTTTTCTGATACTTTTATCTGTAACGTAGAGATGATGGATGCCTTCTGCTCTAACGCTGCTAAAAAGTCAGGCAGTGCCTGAGGGGCCTGGTCAGTCTGGAGTTGTCTTGTCTAGATGTAGATAAAATGTTAAACCTGTGGTATATACTGAGCTTTGTACTTTTTAAGTTCTGAGGAGGAATCTGTGTTCACCTAGAGTGTATGTACAACTCTCAGAATAAGCAGCCGTACTACTGTTTGCTTTCTTAACTATGGTACAGGTTGTAAACACTACACAGAATTTGGCCTCAGAACTTTTCCTCTTCCTGAAAAACGTATTTTCTGTGCCTTGTTCTGGAATGAATTCTTCCTTCTCTTTCTTGATTTTCCTGAAATATAAGATTTTCCTGAAAATATTAAGGATGCTCTTTCAAAATACTGAAGTAAAAAAAAAAAAAAAGGTAGAAAGTATTATCTATTACAACAGGTAACAGCCACGTTCCCAGGGAAACGGATGACTGTGTGTCTGACAGGTGCTGATCTTCTCTTTCCATGTTTATAATGCAATGATTGGCATGGATGATCCTGTTCATAATGGTTGAGTCACTGTTTATACTCTTTTTACAAAATACAGCGATCATTCTAGGAAAGCATCATTGTTAAAAAAATGACTAAGTGCCTGATTAACATTAAATTATACCTTTGCCTCTTTCAGTTGTTGAAGGAAAAGTTAACATGTGTCTTCATAGCTTATAAATAAATATGTGGGGGGGAAAAAAAGCAAGATTTCTGTCAGTGGTTGTCTCTTTAATCTGTAAACCAGAAGTGTAACAGAATCCCGCAGCTGGAAGCTAGGTGCAGACAAATCCTGATTTGAAATGAGTAAGGATGATTAATCATTGAAACACCTAGGGATGAGAGAGTACTCTGTCACTTGTAATCTTCAGATCAATATCAGATATCTTTCTAAAACAAAAGCTTGAGGTTAACTTAAAACTCTGGGCTTAATGCAAGAAATGCAGCAGTGTTCAGGCTATTTTCCTTTTTCCTTAATTTTATGAATTCAAGGGATATAATCAAAGCTAAATGCGTGACTATCATTTTGGGGGGGATATAGAAGAAATTAAGTATAAATGTTTGAGTAGTTCTTCTGAATAAAGTCTTGTTCTTCTGGTATGGACAAAGAATTTTCTTGCTGTTGTATAATTGTCAAGATAACCTTTTGAATCATATATTGGTGTTGAAACTACTGTCATCAGCACTTTTATGATTTTACTTTTGACTTTATTAACGGTGTGGTTTTGCTTCTCAGGCACAGGGACTGTAGCTGTAGCCGGTTTTATTACAAAAGAACTAAGCTCACATGATTTCAATAAAGCTTAGCAGAACAGTCTTTCCACCATTTGCTAAGTTGTTTACTCCTTTCAATATCTGATCATTTGTTTTTAAATTATGTATTTAACACAATTTATATAGATCCATCAGATAGCTAGATACGCACACTGGCTGCTTCCAATTTTTATTTTTTTTTATTTCTTAGTACTCTCTACGTATGCATCAGAGCAACTGCTTTGTTTTTCTCCTCCTTTCAACACAGGTCTTCTCTGTGGATAGCACAACGTAATGTCTCCACATTGGAGTTCTCTGATATTCTTTGCAAGTTGTTAATAAGATCTGCAGAGTTTGGGTGTTCTTATCTTCTGTGACAGTGACACTCATTTCTGAGTCAGTAATATTGACTCTTCATTTATTACAAGAGCAGAAATCTTTTTTTATCAGCCACGTTTGGAAGGCGAAAACACAGCTACACTGCAGTGGTCTTATCAGATTGAATGGTGAGGGAGGAAGGAAGTAACTGAAGTTGTTAAGAAATAGTCATAGGAAAGAGAGAAACAAATCTGGGGGAAAAAAAATGAAAAAAAAGAAATGAGACACTGACAGCAAAATTGGATCGTAAACAAGATACCGGCAAATGGAAAAGACCAATCAATATCATATAATTTCATTCCTCTGGTTATATTGTGATATTTTTCTGAATATATAACCTAATATCCTCTCCAATATAATTTTAGACATAAAATTTTTTCCAACTTTTACTGAAAATGTTTGTATATTATGCTTTAAACATATGAGTAATTTCTGCCATTTAATGATGTGCATGATTTTTATAAACCATTTCATAATGGGAGTCATAGCAAGAGTGTTTCTTGCTTGCAATCATCCTGTAGCAATCTTCTCACATCTCCGTCTTTATGTCAACATGAAGCTAAAGGCAAAACAAAAAGATACCCGTGAAAGCTGCTCTGAACTAGGTATGGTCCAGTAAGTGACATGTTTTGAGTTGAACTCTACTTTTGTATATGTCTGCCTGTTCCTCATCTGTAAAATGAGGTAACAGTATTGTCCGAGTGCATAAAGCGAACACTGATACATTGAAGACTGTTACATGCTCAGATGCAGCAATAATGAGAGCCAGATAAATGGGTAGGCTCTGACTGTACGAGCATATGCGCTTGTGTAGAGTCAGAGGATGCACGGCATGTTAGTGACTTTAATGGGATGTGCCTTAGTGCATGGCTGCCTTTGGCCATCAGCTCTGAACCCATCGTAGTGACACTTCAATGACAGAATTTAAGCACTGAAACACTCCACGGAAGAAATAAGTTGCTTTGGTTGAACTCTGTAGAGATCCAGCCATTGCAGGGCTTTTTCCTTTTTTAGCTGTTTGCATCTACAGTGCATTCTGAAATATATTAAAAATATGAATTTGAGTTTTTTAAAAAATGTAATTTTTCTACCCTTTTCATATCAGTTTATTGCAAACTTGAATTAGGAATTCATTAAGAATTTGTTTTTAGAATTTAAGAATTTGAATTTGTGATATTCATAGTTACTGTACTGCAGGATGTCACACTAGACAGTCTGAGAGTATAATTTTAAATGATGTTTTAGAAATACAAAGGACAAATTTACACAGAAAAATGCTTGTAAAATGAATTATTGTAACTCTACTTGAAAGTTTTTTCTGGGAAAAAAAACACCAGTTCTTTGATTATAGTGATGATTTAATGTTTACTGTCTCCTATCATACTTTTGTAGTGTTAAAATGGATTAGAAAATAGTTTCAGTTTAACTTATAGTGACCGGTTCCATTCTATTGGTAGTTGCATGTTGCTATCCTGAACTTCACTATACAATAACTTATGGAGAGAGAATATTTGTAATGCTATGTATTATTCTATAATAAATTTGTTGGAAGATTAATGATAAATATTCCCAAGTCCCTTAAAATTATTTGAGAACCTGAAAGTGAGATAGACTTGATTTGCCTATGAACAGTGAAAAGCATTTCTTGAAATGGGGAATATTCAGGTTCAGTGCTAGGAATTCATCACTCATACATGACCCAAGGAACCAGCCTAATTTTAAGGGAGTGAGCACTAGCATGGCCCATTTATTTCAGCTGTAGTAACTCTTAAACTAAGGGCAAAGATCTACTAACATGAATTAGCTTCCATTAGGAAGCTGTACTATACATTACTGGTGCTCTGATTTTATCTGAAATGTCAAACATCAAATCTTCACCCCTGTTTCACCTTTAACTTCTTCTTTTGTTATTCAATCACAAATCATTCACTCATTTCCTTGTAGAGGAAATCTTATTATGTATCACTTGAACTGTAATTTTACCAAATGGTTAGTGAAATCTGAAACTAAGATACTGTTTTTGAAGGAAGAGTCACAGGGTGGAGTTCATACCACTAGGCTCAATACTAACATTAAGGCATCTGACATCTAAATATCTGTATCTGAATTAGTTGTCCAGATATTCTTTATATTCAAAAGAAAAATGAGTATCTTTTAAAGACAAAACCAACATGTCGAATTTTATTCATCTACTGTAACAGGAGTATTCTCACAGCTTTAATGTTGACAACATGGAAGTACAAAGTTTGGTGACATGAATTTTGATCGTTGTTTCTGAGAAATGGTACTTTCAGATGCACATACTTTCTCACAAAGGGTTTTAAAATTAGATCTTCGTAGATGGTAATATTGTTTGATAGTGTTTTTTAACCAAAGAAAATAATGAATATTCATCTGTTGCTTGCTACGTTATTGAATAGTGTGGTATTTCTTGTTAAAAAGCATCTCTGTGCCTAAATATTGTTCTAGCTCTTCGTTATGCCTTTGCTAATTTTTCTGAGTAATGAGAATCAAGAGCTTAGGAGGGCAAAGAAAGAAAATGCATAAACATAATTTTTAAGAATGGACAGAAGAGGGCATAGAGTCCCAGCAGGCAATTTACTCAGCCAGTGACAGTGAGTTAACTATTAGCTAAACACCTCTATATAGATACATGATTTTAAGCTGAAGCATAGGAAATGTTGGCGTACACTCTTCAGCTAAGATGCAGTAATTTTGAAATGTAATAGATATTTTTGTATCATAGTAATTATTTCAAAACAGTTTTTGAGCCACTATAATCAGGCACATGACTCATTAACAACAAAATTTAGTACTCGTTTGCTACATCAAATCAGTCTAGGTGTTCCTCAGAATAACTGTATGAGGTGTCCATGGCAAGACGCTAGCACTGAGGGGCTCAGGGACAACTGTGAGAGTAACTGGCTTCATCCGGCTCCAACAGCCCCACTGCTGGAGCCCTCAAAGCCAAGACCCTCAGCCAAGATGCTGGTGCCTCTGGGAAAGCACATTTAAGAAAGGGCAAAACACTGCATGGCGGTATGAGGGGTGAGACAAAATGTGAGAAAAACATCTGTGCAGACACCAGGGTCAGTGGAGAAGGAGGGGGAGGCGGTGGTCCAGGCACCAGAGCAAAGATTCCCCACCAGCCCGTAGTGCAGACCATGGTGAGGCAGATATCCACACTGCAGCCTGGAGGACCCCATGCTGGAGCAGGGGAAAAGTATGAGGGGGACACAGCAGCAGGGAAGAGCTGTTATGGACTGATCACAACCCCCCATTCCTCAACCCCTGTGCTCCTTGTAGTAGGGGGAGTGGAGGAGACAGGATTGAAAAAGTAATGAGCCTGGGAAAAAAGAGTGGGGGAAGTTAGTGCTTTAATTTCACTGTTTCTCACTACCCAAATCTGTTTTAATTGGCAATAAATAGCATTAATTTTTCCCAAGTTGAGTCTGTTTTTCCTGTGTTGGTTGCTGATAAGTAAGGTCCCTGTCTCTGCCTTGACCTCTGAGCTTTTTCATCCTGTTTTGTCTCCCTGTCCTGTGAGAAGGGGGAGTGAGTGAGCAGCTGGGTGGACGTTTGGCTCTTAGACAAGATTAACCCAGCACAGAGAAGATATGGCTGTCTCTTTGAATTGTATGAATTAAACAGGAGAGATTTTGTGGATGAGCCAAAGGAAGCAATCTGTTTGATGCAAGGTTCAAGTTGCATTCTGGACGTAGGAGACACAGAACCTGTGTTAAGGTTTAAGTGTGTTCAAGATTCTGCAGGAGGAAAGAACAATATTGATGGTGACAAAACAGAAGATTACTTCTATTGTTATGTCAAAAGATGTGATATTGGATAGGAAGATATGCTAACAAAAAAAGGGAGAAAAGATACAACCATGAAAAAGCCAAAGTATAAAATTGCACTGAATTTCACAGAAAAGAACAGACTCGCATGAAAATAATGCCATACTGCAAACGAGATTGTTTTAAAAAAGCCAAAACAACTTATTTGTATCACAGGATTTCTTGAGTATGAGCAGCAGTTCTGACCAGTCCTGGCTGTCCTCTAATCTATTGATGCTACCTTATTTTTGTCAGTCTATCACAGAAGGTTCATTTCAAATTCTTTCCCCATCCTTCACAATGTCTTTTCCTCCATTGATTTGAGATCAATTTGACACTTGGTCTGCTGATTCCTGCAAGGCCAAATCTATGGCAAAAAAACATTTTAATTATCTCTTTCTAATCAGTGAACTGGCAGGAGGTTGTTCAACTTGTCTTCTCATTTCTGTTAGTCATCCATCTTTACTTTCCAAAGGACTGGTGTAAGTCTCCTGAGACACCTAGTCTTAAATCTGTCAGTATGCTGCATCATTGCTTTCTTAAATCTACCATACACTCTGTACCTTTCAACAAGATTGATAGGGCATGAGCATGATAGTTTTGGACTTTGGTTCTTCTTGATGGCTATAAATAAAGGAAACAACAACCTATTATGTTCATCTCTTCTGTGTGTAAATCCAGAGAAGCAGAAAAAGACAAGTTTCTACAACGCAAATGCATATGCATATATTTTTATGTGTGGGTGGAAAGCTGCCTGTGCAGTGACTTCATTTGTAAGACCTAGTTATTTACTTTCTGGGCTGCAGCAGACTAGATTGTCCTATATTTAAAGATCAGAACTTAAAAACAGAGGTTTACTCTTTGCCCTACTGTGAATTTTCTAGGTGACCTTGGGTAAATAACCTTTGGTCCAGTTTCTTGGGTGTAGGTAGCTAAATAAAAGGCTGTCTTTGAGATGTGTTTCTGGCTCCCAAATCCAATGGGAGATTCAGAAAAATAAATGAAAAGAGTGCTCAATGATCCCTAAATAGGTATATGTGTGTGAGTTTAAAATTATTAACTTTACCTTTTTGTGCTTTACTTTCCATAGCTGAAAAATTACTTAATGCTAAGAATACTACTACTACTACTTATTTATTCACATGAAGCTTGTTTTCAGTAATATTTCTAAACCACTTTGAATCATATAGAGTAGGTATGTAAAAACAGATAAAGAGAGAGCCATATCCCACAGATCATACTGATCCCTTTGCCTAGTACTGGCTACTGCTCTCGTCCCTGTCCCGCTGGCCTGGTTATCCCACCTACGTGGTCAAGGTTGCCTTTTCTAGAGCAGGTTGTTGAGCAAAATAATGGAGTAGTACTGGAACAGGCCTGAAAAAATGTAGTGCACTGAAACATATCTGGGTATCATTCGAAGAGCAATTTTGTATTTTTTAATTTTAGAATATTCATCAGTTTACCTCCATTAAAACTCATAAGAGGACTGCGAACAACAGAGACCCAAAGTGTGTAATACATCCACAAGATAAATCTCATGTATAGAACTGTTCCAATCACTTAAATGGAACTATAACATACAGCTTCATGACCTTCTGATGAAACCCTTATTTTGAAGTTTTTGTTAAAGCAAAGTATCTGCTGCAGTTCTTCAGGCCAAATGGCAATGCTATTTCAGTAAGCTGCTATCTGATAACCGGCCTTGTCTTAAAAGACACTTTACAGCCTCATCACCATTTGCTTCTTAATGACATTCTTACACCACTTTCTTAAACATAGATGATTTTCCAGGAACAATTAAATAATTATTTTACTATTTTACTGTTACAGGGATACTCTGTACTGTCCCTTCTCTGCTGTGGTAATAAACAACAGGCTTCCTCTTTCTCCTCAGTGTATTGGCTTGTATCTTGCATATTATGCAGTCCAGTAAGTAAGGAATTGGGGATACATATGACTGTGAAAAAGTAGAATCTCTCCCTGAATTCACCAGCATTTCAGACTCTTTACAACTCAATATGTTCTCATGTTCCACAGTTGCGATTGAACAACAGCAACTCAAGCGTTTAAAGAGTACTGAAGTACTCTTAAAAATAGCCCCTGGTATTTGTCTCCTTGTCAACATTATCTCCTCTCTGCTTTCCAGTCTGTTTTGTAG
>NW_010245435.1:0-9160 GCF_000690775.1 Eurypyga helias | reverse complement strand
AGCAGGAATTGCCCATCAGACTTTCTTTCAGATCTCTTATTTTGTTACAAGTCAGAGATTTTTAGGATGCTGCAGGAGGCTGAGCAAAAGTTTGAGCAGTCTTCATCAGAGGTCCAAAGGGTGTGTTGATTCTAATCCTTTCACCCCAGTCCATGCCATTCTCTGTTCTCAGGAGGAAAGGAGGTCAGCCCAAAAGTCTGCAGTTCCCAAACTAAGCAGTTGTTTTTGGTTACTGTGATACACCTCTCTAAAAGAAAAAAACCAATAGGTTATTAAACATCCAATGGATACAAAACCAGAGCTATGAAAAAAATTGCTGCTGCCTCAATGCAAAAATGAAATAATTTATTAAGACATAGTCTTAAGTCTCCATAAAATCACACATCTTTCTTGTAGGAACACTGGGCCAAAGGTGTCTCAACAATATTTTTTCTGAGGCAGTAATGTGACCTCTGATTCTTGATCTTGAACAGGTAAAGATGTGGTGATTTAAGGTGTTATCACTACAATTGTCCAGCTTGGTTTTCTGCTAATGGAGACTATCTACACAGCAGCACAGCAAACTGAATGGATTCAGCTTTTCCAGTCTACAGTCTTAGTATGTGAACACAGGCCAGATTTACCTGCTGAAGTCTGCTAGAGCTTGCTGGTCAAAGAATGAGATCTGTGCCTCAAATGCCATGAGGAAAATCAACATTAGTTTGGCCTTTGTGAAAAAGTTACATGATCGGTGCCCATGAACCATTAAGGCCTAATTTATTTGTGAAGCAGTCCCGTAGGATACCTGGCAGGAAGCCACTCATGTACTGACATCAGTGGAGATGTAGCAGGCATAAATTTGGTACTCCAGGAGCAGTTTTGTGTTTTGGCTGCTAAAATATTACTGTTTCTATGAGGAGTACTTAAGGTCTACTAAGCACTGTAGTTGAACTAGTTTGACAATTAGACTCACAGTAAAACCATTATTTATAGATAGTGAAAAAATAATGGTATCTTAGATTTCATGCAGCAAGTTAGCTATGCTTACAATGAACTTCAGAAACTTGGCATATATTGAGCTACTGCACCCTCATATTTCAGGGCAATGAAACCAAGATAAATGTATTATTTTTATTTTGCCAGTGCTTTCAAAATCAAGCATAGGGAAATTATCTTTAAATCTCTCTACAAGTACATTCTGGATACTCTTAAGTATTTACATTATGATTGATCCATAACTTTCAAGGAATAAAATGTAAAAGGAACTGGCTTTCTGAAGGCGTTTTCTAACAGGCCAAACTGCATCAGATTACAGGCTGGCAGGTGTGGGCTCATAGGCAAGTCTACATCAAACAGTTATAATATGCTTGCTTTTGTGTCTTTGTTTAAAGCTAGATTCACAGGGAGACAACCAGTGTCATTCCTAATTAATCAGGCTGATTTACTTAGAACAAGGAGACTGTGCAGAAAGACGATTAACCACATTGACAGGATTAGTACGAAAAGCCCTCTTGCTATACAGAGAACTCTCTCTGAGCTATTGTAGTATGTGGCCAAATTGTGAAATTTGCTTGTTTTGATGGCACAGCAGATGTTTGCATGACTTGCAGACTGATATACTTTACAGATTTTCTCTCATATATTGCAAAAATCTGTGAAAATCCACACTGGCCTCTTGGCTATCTCACAGCATCAAACCTGTTTAGTAGGCCTCACTTCCTTCAACAAGGCTCTGGAGTCTATGATTAGGAAAATGAACTTCTGTTGAAACCACAAACTTCAAAAACATGATTAACATGCAAACAGATTTGGGAAGCTGCTGATACACTTAAGCATGTGATATATAGTAGTACAATGTGGCAGACATGGTATCATGATACAGCTGCCTCAGAGCTGTATATTTTTGATATCTTTTTCACAACATAATTTCTCACACCATGCCATCAGTTTTTAATGTAAAGGAAGTGTTATCACATATTTCACATGTACAGCCTGCAAGTTAACAGTAAAAAGCTTGTCATTCAGCAGCAGCCTAAGTATGCTGAGGCATTATAAGGAAAAGTTAAATCTGGGGTTCCCTTATCCATAGCCCCCATGCCTGATTTTTCAGTTCTCTAATTCTCATTTGCTGTGGTGAACTGTCAATTAAAAATTAAGAAGGCTGAATTTTCAGTATGCTTGTGAACAAAGCTTCTTGTTTAAATCTGTGTATTTTTGACTCATAAGAAAGGAAGCTTAGTAACATGTGCACATTAAGTAAGTGGCTATGACTTGGTCATTTCCAAGTGTGTTGCTTAATTATTATTATTATGGAGTCATTTATACTTAAAAATTCAGGGATAGCAACTTCTGTGCCTCATTCTTGCATTTACATGACTTAATCTTTCTTTTTAACTGTAGTAAGCAAAGAGAAAGTAAAAAAATAAAAATATTTTGCTATTTATTCTATATAGGTCTCACCATAGAAACATCAGGTTTTCATAGTGGGGGAATATTTATTAATATTGTTGGATTGTTCAGGTTTGAGGTTTATGATTACATTTCTGATGGAAGTATAGATTGTATTCCAGGGCATGCAATAATATAAACCAATTTAAGTTTATATTCAATATGTACTAAAACTTTGACTATTGAAAGTCACAAATTTAGCTTAAAATCCAGTTATTACTAAGGAATTTCTTCCTTAAATAACAAGCTTTAATTGCATAAACTTATGCTGTGATATTTCTATTTTAATAGAAGGTTATTTTGGAAAATACCACATTAATATGGTTCTCCTATTCTGGGATGCTTTCTATCACGCAGCAGATGACTCAGTGAAGTTTGTGGAGTCTTACAAGATATTCCCAAATGCTTAAACTTCTCAGGAATGCAGTGAACTGACCTGGCAGTAACTGAAATCGTTGTAAACCCAGCTTTTTGCCAATGTTATACTAATGTGAACCCTGATCACATTTTCATATCATGTGCTTTCATTTCATCTGGAAAAGCCTGTGAGTAACGTGTTCGGTCTAAAGGCTGTTCTCTGATATGCAAAGATTTTATCATGGTCAGGAAGAGAAAATATTACTTTCTTACTCTTAATTCCAACAGCAGGAAAATTTTGTACAAGAGATACTATGTGCATAGCTGTAAGGCATAATTCATTATTCCTTCTATACTTACATTTCTCCTGCTACCCCAATAAAAAATGCAGGGCCTGCCAATATGCACATTCCTTTGTGGGCACCTGTGCCTTTCACAGCATCATAGGAAAGACTCTGTACTCCCTAGAACTTAACAGAAAACAACTAGCTTTCTGCAGAAAACAACCATCTTGCCTCATCATGTCATTGTGTCATGACACAACAGGAAAAGAATGAAAACCTTCCTCGAGATATGACTTTTGCAAAACGAGGTGGTTGGCTAATGCTCACACAGATGGTGATATTTCTTTGCAAAGTGCAGTCTGCATATCTGTGAGAATAGCAGGGTTATGAGAGCTGTGTATTGCATTTAATTGGGAAATCTGTGGGCTGATTCCCCTTATATTTGCCTGTGTGGCTCTTAGAAAACAGTGCTTTTCTGGCAGTGATTTTTCTTCTGCTAAGGTGATTTTGCAGTCGATGCAAGTGTATAGCGATGTATATCACTGAGACTGAGATGCCTGCCTAGGTATATATCAGGATGTGGCACATCAAAGGTTTTATTTGTACTTGGATATTTTTTTGAAGTGGAGAATATGGATGGAGGTCACATGAAAAAACCTGTTACAACCTTCCCACTCTGTTCAGTGGGGTAGAGAGGCTGTTCCTTTTATGTGTCAGGATGCAGAGGAGCTTGGAGGCACCAGTGCTTGTTGCGAATATCAGAGATCACTTTTTCCTATTTTGCAAACAAGTTTGAAGAAAAAGCGTGCTTCCCTGAGAGGTAATCTCTTCCAGTCCCTGAGGCAATAGAGGATTGCTGCACCTTCATACAGGTTGCCATTAAAAAACTACAGTATTATTTTAAACATGAAGAAGCTGATTTTTGTTTGTTTAGTTTTCAAAAAAATGAAAAAAATTCACCTCAGTGTTAACAGACACAGTGTAGGCAAACCTTCAGGCATTTTCATCAAGGCTGAATTTAGCTTTGTGGGAAATTCTCAAAATATTTTCAGAGGAACACAGTGGGTGTGAAATACTTATCTCTCACTGGCTTTCCTGGGTTTTACTCAGAAAGTCTTCTTTCTTGTCTTAAAGTAGCCCTGGGAAAACTTCATACAGTGTGAGTGTGGTATATTGTGAACACGCTATATTTTTTTCTGTTTGCTGAATGCCCATGAGCAGTTCTGGGCCATAAAGTGTAACTCTTTGTTAGAACTACTTTAAAATGAATGGCAAATATTTTTCATCAAACGTAAGAAATGCTAAGCCATACATACCAGCACAGGGGTAAAGAGCAAGGAAATGTTGATTAGTAAAGTATTCTAAGCTGACCAGACATGACTGGGAGCTCACAAATGGAAGCAAGTGAATATTGGCAAAGCTACAGTGCTCCAAAACGTGATTGAAATTAGGGCATCAGCCGCACTGATGGCTTCCCAGGATTTGCATTTCAAAGGACTTCAGCTTTCAGTTCTCCATTCAGAGATATGTAAGTGTCAGCAGACAGTACATATTTATAATGCGTAAATGGGCTTTCTATAAAAAGTAGGAAAAATAATGTTTAAAGTCAGCCACAGAAGAGATTAAGGGAACTACTTTAAATCAGTGTAATAGGTGGGATGGACCCTAATTTAACCAAATTTAAAAAAACAAGAAAGCCGAGGGCAAGGGTATGACAACCTCTTCCCTATTCTGGTTTTAAGCACCTCCTGCAGAGCTGTCATCAGTCATTGCCATCTACTGTGGGAGTCAGTGCTCAGTGGCTATTGCAGTCGCAACAGAGCAAAATTGTGGTTCAAGAGCTTTCCTTCAGAAGAAACAAATTAGGATCTTATAAGCCACAATACTAATAATCTTTGTGGGGAAAAGATGAAAATTCTGATCCTTGTCAGTGAATTTGCTGCACTTAGTGGGAAAAAAATATCATCCCCTCTCTCTCCCATGGCAATATTCTGGTACTGAAGCCACAGGACTCCACTCCCCCGTGCACTTCTGCCTGGGCTGTAATGAGTCTTTGTCTCTTCTGCAGAGCTGAGTCACTCCAATAACACGGGTTCACGGCATCTATTTATGTGTTTAGCTGTATGTTTTAAACTGTGGAATATAATCATTCTGTAAAGGCTCCTTTAGAGATTGTTCAGAATAAGAGTTTGATTCTGCATGCTGATCAAGCACATGTAAGAAAAATGAGGAAAAACATTCAACCTCAGTGATACTAAGGTGCTTGGGAGTGTGTGCCTCCCAGAACTTGAAAAACACTGGAGCTCTAATCATAGAATGTCTGTGTAAAAAACTGAGCTACATCTGACTTCAAATGTTTGTTTTTCAGTGAAAAATCCAGTATTTATTTTATCACTTTCATCATTTTGTACTGGTATAACAGTAGGGGAATAACCTGCATCCCCATGGTCTTCTACTGCAGGGAAATCTCTGATCCAATGCCTGGAACACCTACGCCCCCTGCGGCTTTCTTCTCTGACCTTGGTGTCTGCATAGATTTTTCTCAAATATTTTCTCATTCCTCTCTCCCAGATGCTGCACATCAGTTTTTACCCTTTCTTAAATATGTTATCACAGAGGCACCACCAGCATTGCTGATGTCCTTAGCTCTGGGCAGTGGCAGGTCCAGCTTGGAGCTGGCTGGAACTGGCTGCATCCCATGTGTGGGCAGCCCCTGGTGCCCTCTGACAGAGGCCACCTCTGCAGTGCCACTGCTACCAAAAACCTTGCCATGTAAACCCAATGCACAGGACTTACTTCAATACAAGTTCAACAGATGCGAAAGTAAGATACAGAGATGAGAATCATCATAAATATTTTTATGAAAAAAGTCCCAAATTTTAACCTCCCTTAAACCCTTGGCATTTTTTGTGAAATTGTTTTATTCTTGTTAGTGACTTTAATAGCTATTTGCTATTTTCCTGCAGTCTGACTTGTGCAAATTTATTTCTCTGTCCATAATTTTATCTGCTAGTTACTTAGTGCAAACACTGTGAAACATAGAAGGCTATTTTATTGATCCACTCCACAGTTTGTGAAAGTGATTGGCCTGGTTATGAGTGAGAAGTAGGAAATTGCTCTCATCATGTAAACTGTTTTCAAATGACCCTTTACAAGTCGTGGAAATATACATTTTCATTTAATTTTCTTATGATAATAATGAATGATTAGGAGAAATCTTGATTAATTTTGCAAGTACACAAATGTTAAGTGGGGGAGGAATATTAATAAAATGTGTTTAAGGGACAGATATACTTTATAAGCAAAAATATTAAAATTATATTGGTGTGATATCACTCACTATATTTGTTGCTGTGCTTTACTTAGTGGGTGAATTATTTCTCGGATGTTGCAGTGCCTATATGCTCATTCATGGGGAAAAGCAGAGACAGAAAAGTAGTCAGATGAATGAATTAAGAGGTACTGTATTCACCTTCATTGGCGATTCAGATCAATCTGGGAAGGCCTATTTGAGATAAATGCTCATCTCATGTTATTGTGGGCTTTCTAACCTGCCAGGTGTGAGCATTTTGTTCTGGCACTAATAATGAAAATAGATTGCAGCCTCTGAAATTTTGGCTACAGAAACAAGCCACTGTAAGATAAGCTCTTGAGTAGATACAGCTATTAGATGTTGACTCCTATTGTGCATGGTTTTATCACATAGAACCATATGACCTATGGTAGCATAAGTCCCTTTTATTTATGCACAACTCTCTGGCAGCTAATATGAGACAACCAGAGCTCATGTGAGTAATTCTCATTCAGCAGCTAATGTAGGTTTCCAGCTTAGATGATGTCATGGTAATGTCCTCATACAACCACAGTAATTTCTTTGTATAACCAAATCAATGTATCTTTTCTGGTCTCCTTTTTTTTCCCTCTTCGCAGTGACATTGTTGTCTCCTCCATTTATGTCTTCCATTTATGTCCCATGGCTATACATGAACTACAACCCCCTCTCCCCTTTTCAGAAAAAAAATATTGCTATCACATCATTAATTGTGCCTGGTAATTGTTTATATTGCTCTAGGACACTGAGCATACAACCCTTTCCAGAAGAGAGCACAGAAAAATACAGTAAGATACTCAAATCTGACAGAAACAGGAAAATAGTTAACTAGCTGGTTTGGGGTTCTCCAGTGAACTCCACTTTGCCTGTAACACCCACCCAGGATGCAGTATCTATTCATCGGTCACACTGAGTCCTTATTAAGATAATTGTTTAAAAATTATTTTCTCTGGAACAGTGTTGCTAAGCATCTCACTTGCAGTTTAGTGTTATGCTTGCTGTCCTTAGGTTTGCCCTGATGATATAACCAAAATCAGGTGTCTGATGTTAAAAGTCAATAAAAAGTCGCTTTTCTTGATCCAAGAAAATATAAAATCATTTATATAATTAAATAGTTCTTATCTCAACTTTTTATAAGCCTCCCTTGTTTTTTCCTCTGACCCTTCCTCACTGGGAGTTGGGGAGGGTGTGAAGTGGTAGAGCCACTGGTGGTGCTTAATTGCCCGACAGGGCTAGACCACAACAGATAGATAGGAGTTCATGTAGATACAATTCTGTGCAGTACAACATGCCATATAAACCAGCATGTTTCTTACATGTTTCCTTATATTTGCTTGTTCTGGGCCTGAGATTTATGTTAAGTTTTGGGTATGGTGTGGTTGACTGGTACTTCTTAATTTCTGCTTTAAGCATAATTATATTATGTAGTCTGTTAAAACAGTGATAGACAATTTTGTCCTGATTTTCACCTCTCCTATCCTTGCCTTTTTCTTTTCCTTTTTTTTTTTTTAATCATGTATCTGGTGGTGTGTGTTAGAGAATGGGTAATGACTGTGTAAATGCTGTGTTAAAAAATCTTACGAAAAAACATTGCTGCATGTAAGGGCCTTTGACATCTGAACAGCAGCTGATCAAATCTGTGGTGTAGAACTAAGGTTAAAGATTCAATTATTTTACCCATGAATAGCTGAAGCATTCAAGTGATAGCTATTAATTAGAACTGAACCTAGATCTTCAGTTCAAAATGACAGGTTCAAATATTGGAATAAAAATGCTAACTTACTGTGAGATGGTGGTAACCCATGGGGATCGCACTATCAAGGGACACACACCAGGACTTCACAAACATCAGTGTGTTATATGGACACCCTGGCTTTAAATATGAAACAAGAGCTTTTTGCTCTTGTGTGTATGTGTGTGTCTAAGAGTCTCTTTTCTATGTCACACATTTTATCTTTGTCTACCTAATCTATTTCAGCTCTTTGGTGTTTCAGCCATATAAGGCTGTACGCTGTATACACATCCACATGGAAGATGCCTTTTTTGATACTTTCTTCCAGAGCCTGCAAAGTCAATGTCTTTCATTTCATAGTCCTGTGTGCTCACCAGTCCTCCGGATGCTTCTGCATGCCCTTTTGGCTTTATTTTAGGACGTACTGTTTCAGGTCTTGTTTCATCTTTTTCCGCTCCCCAGAGAGGTTTAGTTTCTTTTCTCTCTCTCAGTATCTTTGCAGTCATCAGCTCTAGTCCTTGTGGCATTTGCTACATCTGATAAGATATTATTTCCATGGAGTCATTATACAGGATTTGGAAATTTATTATCACAAAGCACAGTAATGAAGCTGAATGTTTAATGCTCTTTACAGCGACAGGAGTTGGCTTCATGTTGTTAAAAACCTAAATATTACCATAGAAAACAGGAAAATACAGCAGAGGGTTATCAGGATAACACAGAACCAGCTCAGTTTTAGATCTGTATTCTTGGTGTTGGAAAGATTAATTGAAAGGTGGTTGTAGGTGTCGTGGTTTAGCTCTAGTCAGCACCACAGAGCTGCTCACTTCCCTCCCCCACTCCCATTTGGAAGGGGGTGAGAATTGGGGGAAAAAGATAAGAGAACTTGTGGGTTCAGATAAGAACAGTGTAATATTTGAAAGTAAATTAAATAAAATAATCATACTAATACTACTACTACTGCTATTACTATTAGTATTAAAATGGAATCCAAATGCTACTAATAATAATGATCATAGAATCATAGAA
>NW_010245434.1:7576-20364 GCF_000690775.1 Eurypyga helias | reverse complement strand
CCTGGCTGAATCCAGCACAAATGGTCCAGCTGATAAAAGGATATGTCATAAGTCCATTTACAATCTGTGGAAAAAACATATCTACATCAGAGAATTGAAGGATAATTCAGGTTGAAATGACCTCAGGAGTTTATTTAGTCCCAGTTTCTGCTCAAAGTAAGGTCAACTTGAGGTCAGACCAGGTTACATAGGTAACTTAAACGAAAATTACATTGAATTTATTTTCCAGTTCAGTTCCCCTCCTTTTCCAGAAATCTTTCAATGGAGATTGAAGCAAGAAACTAATTTTCCATTTCTCATAGCATTATTAGTGTTTTTTAAAAATAAGTCATTCTAAATACTTTAAGTTGATATTGCTAGTATTTTAACCTAAAGTAAAACCAAAATAGTATCTGTAATAGAAAACTGAATTCCACTTGCAAAGTGTATTTCTCCATAACGCTCGGTTTTCTAAAACTGGTTTAATTTATTTCTCATCAATCTCAGTCCATTACTGAAAAGTGTTAGAGTTAATATACAATGTTTTCATGAATACTTATTTTAGGGATAAATTTTTCATCAGCTAGTTGCTTGTTTGCACATTACCTAAGGTATGCTTTTATGGTCACTTGAAAAAAAGTTTTTAAGTAAACACACTGACAAGAAAATAGATTGAGAGGAGGAGAAAATCTCCACCCACTGGGGTACTTGGTGCTAGTACTTCAATAAATGAAGGACAGGGAAATATGTACAGTGTAAGACTAATTCTGAATATCTCCTTGACTACAAAAAATGCTGCCAGAATCCTCTGAGAAACATGTGGTACTGTCCTCTAAATGTAATGTTTGTTGCTGTTAAGGACAAATGGAGATGATGTATTATTTGCAAATATGTATTTGTACTTGTAATGCAACACATACCCCATCCCCATCAAGAAACAGTGATTCATAGAGGATTTTCTGATGGTACATAAAAAGCTCTAGCTTTGTTAATATTATCTCATTATATTGTTCTTTTAGCTATATGAGGCATAAAGTATGGTTTATATATTCTTTTTAAAAGTCTTGCATTTCTATTTGCATTGACCACAAGACAGTAATAAATTATACAAGTAAGAATTTTATAGTAGATAAGATACTACCTTTATATCATCAGATGCAGTAGACATTTTCTTGCTATGGGTGATCTTGTCATAGAAATGAATTAAAAAAAAAAAAAAAAAAAAACAAACAAAAAACCAAAAACTAAAATTCTTTTAAAGTGTGTTTATTCAAAGAAGAAAAAGATTTCCCAGGGAGGAAGATTCACCACAGAAGAGTTGTGTCCCAGATCATATAACAGTGAGTGAAATTAAAGTGAAATACATAGGAGAAAAATAATATTTCAAAACAAATATTTTATTAATTTTTCAATCTGTTCTGCTCTATTGGTGACAAAGAATAGCATGAGTTTGAGTCAAAACCTTTTATTTAATCTATCAATAGATAACAAATGGTGTCCCATTTTAGAGAAATCATGTTGACCTGTAAAAATTTTCTATAAAAAGCTAAGTCCTGCTCTGGGTAGATTTAAACAGATCTAATAGAGCTACAAAGTCAAACCAGCATATAGCGATTTTCCACTCAATGCTTAGAATCACCTGCATTCCAAGATGTGCTCTCTTACTGGAAGATACTCAAAAAAACCCACCAAATTCATTCTGGAGTAAGCCCTTGATGTTGACATTTAGGACAAGTCTTTTCAAACCCTCGATACAAAAATTTAAGGAAAGATGTTCTTCCACTGGCCTTGGCCAAAACAATACTTCTTGTACAGACTGGAAGCACAAGCAGTTTAACATAAAACATCATTTACACATTTTCTGTACTTATTGTGGGCAGTAGAAACCTATTCAGCAGTCTTGATATATCAGAGATGCTGTATGTTCAGCAAATACAAGAAGATTCAGGACCAACAAAATAACAAATCTTTTATATCATTTCAATACAAAAGGATCTTGAGGTGCTTGACAGGAGCTATAAAGATTATTTAAATGTAAGAATATTCTTTACTGAATTAATATACAATTCAATACTCAATATTTAATTCTATGGCCAGTGTTATAAGAGAGAAAAACAGTGCCAGAGTACTGGTTTTACAGCTCTGTAAACAGAGGCAAAAAAAAGTTTAAGAGATTTTCCCTAAATCCTGCAACAACAAATTACCAACAGGGTATTAAAAAAAAAAAGGGGAAAAAAAAAAAGAAAAAAGGTATTTTATTTAGGATATGCACCTCTTGACTAATCAGAATAGTTTCCTTCACTTAAACTAGAAGTAATCTCCCACGATATTTTGTGAATGATGAAGATACAGTTATGCTGAGGATTAATGAATGCCTGGGAACGTTATCTTTATGGTTCTTATGTCCTAGAGGCCAGGTCCTACAAACCAATCAGTACCTCATAAAACATTTCCGCTAGCCAGGGCCTATACATCTACCTATTCTTCTAAAACTGTCAGAATGATTATAGGTAGCAGTGTATTTATGTAGATTAGGTGAGAAGTGACCATGGCCCTGAAGAATGTCTTAAGGAATTAATTATGGTGCCTTAGACTCATGAAAATTATCCCTACTGGGACTTCAAGCATAGCTGTGTGTAAGAGTCTTCTTTTAATTCTTTGGATTCTGGGATTCCCATTCACTGAGGCTTCAGCTGGGACTTGTCCTGGTACTTAAAGCTACCTGAGCTGTGAGAGGTCCCAGTTGAGCTTCCCTGACATTTTGTGCAATTCATCACAGATACAGTAAAACATGGCAGAGGATAAATACCCGAGTTTATTTTAAAAACAAAACAAACAAACAAACCTTTGTGGCTCCTCTACCAAGGGCACAGGAGATGCTAGGAGATTGCTCCCTTTTCCCGACACAGAATTCACACCAGATGCTGTGCACTCTGCTGTGGGTGCATTCAAATTAGGGATGCAGACTTTATTATTCTCTGTGACACAAATCACCCTCCTTATGTAAGAGCTACACAGGAAAGTTACCCAGAAATGAGAGGGCTGCCCTGCAGCCCACAAAAGCCAAGGTCAATGCAGCATGGTCAATGTGGTTTGTACTTGAGGGCATGGAATACCTGAGAAGAGCACTGTGGACTAGCTTTAATCACTATTGTTTTGGTCATCATACAGTCTGCAGGGAAAAGGTTTGAATGCAGTCTCTCCTTTTCCTGCCAAGCTGGCTCACTCAAGAGTAGAATCTGAATGTCACCTGACATATCAGAATATGGGTGACTGGGGCTTCAGTTTGAAGGAAAACTGGAACCCACATTAGTATAAACATGTAGCAGCTGTGCAATCAGTTGTAGTGTAGGTTAAATTCACCATAAAATTTGCAATTGTGTAAGTCTCTGCAGTTGAATAATTTTGACTGTGAATTTCTTCTCCCTCCTTTCCATACTGAAAGAAGAAAAGGTCTGAAGATTACCCCAAAATGCAAACTTGCAGAGCAATTTCCTAAGCTGAAAGATAAGCCTCACTGGGTTGAAAATACAATAAATTTGGCTATGACTAAAGCTTTCAAGACAAATTGCAGAGATTTTCTTTGAAGAGAACAAAGGTAAAAGAACAATATTGAAATAAAATTAGTGAGATTAGGCTCCTGAAACAACACTGGTGTTCAAGATACTGCTGAAATAAAAGTTTAGCTGTAATCAGTGAGAGGAAAACTAGACTCTTCTCTGTGTCTCATTAACCTAAAACAATCATTCCTCAAGAAGCACATATCCATTTGGAATCCATGCACAAACTTTATAAATTGCAGACACTGAGTGAAAATAGCAGACAGCAGCTCATGCTTTAAGGTTCAACAGGACTTTGAGGAAGTTGAGAGGGAATTAACCTATCAGAGGACAAAAGAATATTCATAGGACCTCATTAGAAAAATATTTTCCTATCAACTCTCTCCCCACAAGCACCATTACATAGCAACTTGCATCCCTGTGAGTACCAATCCCCTCAGAACCTAGGTCATATATTCACAAGTTTTACCATCCTTAGAGGTAGGAAATGAGTCTAAGTGTTTGTTATACAGAAAACTCTACTTATGGATTATTATTTTTTACAATAAATGGACAGGACAATGTCGTGAAAACTGTATTATTGAGATCAATCATACCTTGGCACAGATATGGCATGGAGATATCACAGTGGTACTGAATTACTATTTTCCATAGCTGAAATTTTGCAAAATGTGAAGAATGAATTTATAAAAAGTAGTACAGGGGGAAAACACACATAGTCCTTTAATATAAATCAACATTCTTAATATCTCACTTAGATTTGTTACTAGTCAGAGTATCCCCATTGAAGGTGGCATACTCAGAGAGATGTTAGTTCAGATGGACAGACATAAGTAGAAAGGGACTGCAATGGGATGCTCTAGCAAGGTAATGACATAAACTTTGTGAGCTGCAAGACAAATCAGATGATTTAACACCATCCAGTAATAGTAGCTGTTAGCATCTAACTCTAAATTTGTCAGTGATGAGGTAAGCTGTTTGCAGCCTAATCTTCCTCCTCTCTGGGTTTATGGTTTTTGGTTTCTTTTCTGATACTAACGTTTAATCCTCCACCTCTAATAAAAGGAACCTTCTACAAAGAAAGAACAGTTGCTGACTAAGCTTAGTATTACTGCCAGTGACAGTGTCTCATTTCAAAAATTGGATCCAGATAAGTAAAGAGTGATAGGGGTCTTTAAAACTCAAATGAATATTATTGCATTGCAGCAGAAGAGGGTAAGTGCATGATTGACTATTCTCTAACATTACCAGCTGTTGCGGAGAAGAGTGGAGTCCATGGTCTAGGCCCTGACAAAGTGCCTAGGAGGTTGGTTCTGGTCCTAATGCTGCCGTGTAGTTATCAAAATACTTCTAAAAACTGATTTCTGGCTTTTTTTTTTTTTTCCTGTCATGCCTTTTACCCTGTCACTTCTTTGTTGAGCAGGATATAGTGATCTCACTGTAATAGGAAAAAATGTTAATAATAGACAAACAAATGAGTTGTTAGTTTAGCAATGTAAGGCGAATATGTTTTAGAAAATCAACTATCCCAGATTAGTATTACCCTCATGTTGTCATATACAAAAGCCAGAAGTATTTCTAATTAGAATGAAATACATTTATTTACTAGTGTTAATATCTCTGCAATACACTTTTAATTTTGTCCTCTCACACATTGGCTAACTAGATTGTCAAACCTGTTTCAAAGAAAACAGAAAAGTTGTTAAATACCTAAGGAAGTTGCTTCTGTTACAAGATCACAGGATTTCCCTAATCTTTATGAGAAGCATCTGGCACTGGCTGCATTTGTAAGTGATGCTCTGTGTTAGTATTTCATTCTTACCAAATATGGCAATTACTGTGTGTTTCTTCCCTGTAGAGTGACTAAGGCTACTCAGGTAAGCAGCAATTCACTGTTATGAAGTCATGGTCCCATATATAATAATTTAACACTGTTGAAAAATGGTAGCATCCATTAGTAAATGGATTAATAATAGCTATTTCTAAGTTTCCTTTTCATTCATTGTGTTGGAAAATAGCACTTTTAGACATTCTTATTTTCATCTGCTAGAAGTAGGTTTACTGACAGGTGATGTTCCGGTACCTATCTTACATTTTCCAAACCCAACCTTGATCTCTTCTTCAGTGGCTACTCCAGAATGTTGTCCTATGTGGATTCATAGAATCACAGAGTGGTTTGGGTTGAAAGGGACCTTAAAGACCATCTAGTTCCAACCCCCCTGCCATGGGCAGGGACACCTTCCACTACACCAGGTTGCTCAAAGCCTCATCCAGCCTGGCCTTGAAGACATCCAGGGATGGGGCTGAAATGAAGATCTAATTGATGATACTGAGAATTAACGTGAAGAAAGTGTGCAAAAGTTCAGTACAATGACGCTACCTATAAAGAACAACAGGAGAAAATATTTTACAGGTTGTTAATGTGTGTCGATCTATAGTAAATGAAGAGTCAAAAAGGAGAATTAGCACTGGGAATCTCAAATTCTTGCAAATCTCTCCAAATGTCATTTGCAAAGAAGTTGATGATAATACAACTGCTGCCTTTTAACACAGGGTTTGGTAGACTTCTTGAGTTTGCTTCCATGATGCAGTTGCATTAATAAGTGTATAGCACACCTTTAGTATGACACTCCAAAACTTGCTTCCAATTACATTGCTTCCAAAACACCATCATTTGAAAGAACGTACCTTCTGGACACAGACAGTATACTGTTTAAAAAGTGTAAATTCTCTTTCTGTCACTGGCATATGGCATGATAAATGATGTGTTACTCCTTCCCTGTGACTCCACTTCCCATACTAAAATATACAGAAAGACAATGGCTTTCTCTGTAAATAAGCAAACAGTAGCAAAGTGTTATGTAAGCATTGACTTTTTCTGAGAAAGTGTCTAGAATTCTGTTCACAACATAAGCACATCCAAAACAAATAAACCCCCTGATCTAATAGGGAGCTGTGAGGATTGCACTGTCTGGTTCAGAAGACTTTGATATTTTTCTTGTAGCTGTAAAGTCCAAGAAGATATTTTGCCTTCAAAATCCCTACAGTCTCACTGCCTGCCGTGTAGCTAGAGAACAACATACTTTGTCCCTAGGAAAGACCCTGCCTGCAGTGTTTTATATATTGCACAGTACAGAGCACATTGTTGTCAATGAATGATCATAATAAAGGCATTTGACTTCTGAATGTGGCAGCTAAATGGGCAAAAGACTGACTCTACTGGGAAAAGGAGAATAGGCAATTTCCAAAATGTTCTGCTCCTGATGTGTGTTAAGCTTTCTGGCTGCGTAGGTTGAGTGGACTGCAGCTCCCACACAGGCTTCTGCCAGGACGCACTGATGAATGAAGGTTTGGGAGCAAGCTTCAGGGGAAAAGAATTAAGTGTTTTCAAAAGTATTCCAGATGACTGAGGAGCTACATGACAAGTCCTTTTGAAAGTCATAGTAGTCAGTTCAAAAACCCCTACAAAGCTCTTATGACTGGACACAAAGACACGTGCATATATACATATTCACTCCACACCTTGAGCATTGTTGCTCATTGTTAGTCTCACTGAGAAACAAGTTTTTCTTAGTCTTATGCATACTGATGGATTGAGACACAGCTAGTTAAAGACTGAGTTTTGATTTGAAAACTGATAGCCCTGCTCTTCTGTAAGAATACAAATTCTGGAGTCAGGAGAAAAGAACCTGAATTTAGGGGCAAAAAGTGGAAACAAAAAAAAAACCCCAACACTACTAAAAAAATGGAGTCCAGATTGCAGTCTAATTTACTTCAAACACACCTTTCTAAGGAACTTCTAGCCAGCAGCAGAACAGCATTTGTGACATTGATACTTCATCTCTCCTCTTACAGTTACCCACAAGACAAATTCTGAAGTGATGCATAAAAAAATAAAACAATGGAAAAAAAAAAGGTGAAATACATGACACTGAAGTATGTAAAAGCTGGATCTCTGAGTCTGAGGTAGTATATCTTGATTTTCTTGATAATTTGTGATGAGAATTAGGTAATTGGAATGACTTGTCCTTTCTTAAAATAAAATTAATTTAAGCCAGTGTACATAGAGTTTTTTTAATTGGTGATAGAGCCTGAGGGACCAACTGAGGCTGTAGAGTCAGGCAACACCTAAGCTTGGGGCAGCCAGACTAGGCAAGCTGAACCCCACCGTGCATCTTCAAATTCTTGTGAAGAACAAGACCTCAATAACTGCATCAGTGGTCAACAAAAAAAGCTGAAAGCTTTGAAGACATGAATGAGAGGCAAAGCTGAAGTCATAAACCTGAAACAAGACAGACAGTAGGAGGAGCATACAAACAAGAAATCAGTGAATTTAGAGAAAGTTATTTAAAACATTGCAAACTTAGCCTAAATGTGTTCTTGGTTAAATTTCTCACTGTTCAAATAGGGCTTATAGGCATTTCTCAGTTTTGGTGTTTATTTCACATTTGAGATGTGATTTGCTATGTGCTAACCCAATTCTTGTGTTCAGGTGCCAAATGAGATAAACTTTTGCTTCTTTCTCTGTGTGTAAACCACCCTACTTTTTCTCAGATCAGCAGAAATTATTCCAACATAATTCTGCTGAGGATCTCTCAAGATCCTTAAAATAGGTAGAAAAACTAAATAATTGTAAGGAAAAAAGACAACATTCAAATGCACAATTAAGCATTAAAAAAATTATTCATAATCAAACCACCATAGGAAGGGGATGTCAGTGATGTATTTTAAAGAAATTATTCTAGCAACACAAAAGGGAATTGACAGAGATATGGTAAGGCAACTATTTTTATGGAAATTCAAATAATTTTTATTTGATTCACAGTTGTTATGATACTTTCATGGAAGGACTACTTTTCAAAGCTTAAATCTAAATTGAATAAATCTTGCTGACCTTGAAGAAACATCATGTGTTACAGTGATGCACAGGAAGGTACACAAAGGGAAGCACAATGGTGCCTGGGGGAAAACTTGACTAGCCCAGAAATGCATCTACCTTTGTTGGAAGAGTACAGGCAAGAGCGTTTAACAGGCACACATTTCTCAATGCTTGTTTATGTAAACACTTGAAAAGGAAGCATAATCCAAGAAGTGTCTATGCCTTATTAAACCCCTTATTAATGCTCCCAGGTATAGCAAACCATGTTTCACCGCTTCAGGCCCATGCAGAGCAACAGGCTCTCCTGCGTCCCATCATCAATCATAATCCATGGCTATCTGATGATAAATTGCTCTCACCAAAAGGGCCTCTATTGTTGATTAAACATGTGGTCTGCATATTTCAGTGTCTTGAAGTATTTAATGACTGACATTTTGTATGTTTTCTGCTTTCTTTCCTCACTCCACTTAGAAATAATGAACATATTCTTGAAGTGATATTTTTAACATGCGTTTTGCTTCCTCAAAGTTACTGTGCCAGCTCCCCTAGTCAGTTACATTATAGCATCAAATTGAGGTTGCTGTCACAATGACACAGAGGACAGAAGTCTTGTAAAGTGTAGGAAGCTATCTTTCAAAAGTCAAAAGGTCCTGTGATTTATGGCAATATAAGATATGCCCTTATGGAAACTAACTTTGCTTTTCAGGTGATTTTTTCTAACAAGATGAGGCTAAAAAGCGTAAAGGTGAAATTGAGTTAAAAATGAATTCTTTATGCAAATGCCATATTTTACTTTCAAATTCCTAACTAGAATTATCCATCATGTTCCAGAAAAATGGTGATAACTAAAAAAAGCAGATAATGGATAAGTACTGTAGCAGACCAATTATACTGAATGCTAAAAATTACTTCTTCACAAACTCATTCTCAACCCCTTCTGTTCTTTTGATTTATGTGTCATATGACTTTTTAATCTCTAGATTTTATCCTTTTTTTGAGCTATCCCACTAAGCAGCTTACATTTAAGGGAGAGTGGGAAATAGAATTGGCTTTATTTCTGCACAAGGCAGATTGTATCTTCCCCAAAGACTTTTTTATAGTAGTTCTTTGCAAAAGATATTGCTTGTACTCTGTGGATACCTGCAGTGTTCATCCAAATTAGTCTTGATGTTATACAAGAAGTTTCTCATTCAAGGTATGAGCAATAACTATTTGCTTTTTCGTCCAAAGATTGTATCAGCAACACAACCTGCCGAAACTATCTAACTGAATGGTGATGTTTCTGTGAAATGAGGAGGAGACAGATGAAGGAAGCATTTCAGCTGAAAGAATGTATAGTAGCTCTCAGATCCTGATGGAACTAACAAATAACTTAACCTATTTGGCACAGAACTTACAGAACCATATCAGGTTACTGCTGTGTACCAAGATCCAATGCTGAGGTCAACATGCTGTGCTACAATCAAGTTTAGAAGAGCTGACCATACAAAAACACAACTACATGTATCTTTGCAAATATCTCTTTCCACAATACTTATAAAACATCTTAAAGTTCTAAAGAATTTCTTCTTCTCCTTTATATATTTCATTAAAATAATTAGCACTTGCTGCATAGACATTTAATCTGTTTCTAGTTAAAAAGCAAAAAAAACCCATTCCAATTCAATTAATAAGAGGTGGATTATGTATGGTGTATTTTATCAAGTTATCTCAGAGAGCATAGTAGATAACTGGGAAAATGGTTTGCTTTCAGATAACTTATTCAGGATTAGTGAGGAAATTCTTGCATGTCCGGACTTTATGACTACCTGTAGCACATCCTAAGGGTATTACTTTAAAAGAAAGGTTGCAGAAAAGAGGGCAGGATTCACATTAAGGCTCTCTGGGTCTTTTGTCAATACCTTGCAAATGTAGACAGGTAATAGATTCTCAAGATCTCATTCCTACACAACATTCTGCCTGCTGTATCAGCACTTATTAGTGAAACAGTCACAACAACTTGTTTAATGAATTCATAAAACCATCAGATCTATTATGTGAGGATTCACCAAGAGCAAAATGGTTTTAGATGAAAATAGAATTGAAAAGCAATCACTTTTTTCTGTGACAATGTCTGTTTTCTTTTTGGTTACCAGCAATGGCTGTTATTTGGGAGCGGGGGGGGGAGGGGCAGAAAAAAAAAATCACCTAAAAAAACCCCACCAAAACCCAATGTATCCTCCCCTTCCCTCCCCATACCCCCCTCTCCAACTATAATTAGAACAAGAATTATTTTATTGAGCAGATAGCTTTGAAAGATTTCCATCAAGAAAAGTAAAAGCAGTAAATATCAGTGATTCTGGTTATGGTGAGACCTGAAACAACTTTTAACTGGTGAAAACTGCAGTTAAGATTAATATTTGCTAGCAAATCTGAAATCTTAAAAAAAAGAACAAAAAACCCTCTCACTATCTCTCGACAAAATGGGATTAATTTGTGACTAAGTGGTGATGAAGAACACTGTCTCATTAACATTCTAGTGGGAACTTTCTAATTATCCACAAGAGAGAACATTAACTAGGTCAGGTCCAAATGACACAAGTCGCATGATATCACTATAGCATTCAACCTCTTCATCACAATACCCTCTGCCAAATTCTTGGAATGATTCTGTTCTTTCCTTTTGCCACTACTCATGAAATATTATGCAGGTACAGGCAGCACCTGATCTAAAAAAAAAAAAAAAAAACTACTTCTGTGTAGTCTTTCTAGTGTTTTTACTTGGAAAATTTGAAAACCAGATCAAAACCAAAACAAATCCATGTCAGGAAAGCTGTAGCTAGGTGTAGAGAGGAAGCATACCACATACTCATTTGTTGAAACATTCTTTATACACACTGCAGTAATTATTCATATGTCCAGTGTTGGAAATATTTATCCTGACTGCTAATCTCCTCCTTCATGTAACACTGGAACTCAGTACATACTGAGAAAATGCAATGCAAAGAAACCCATTTGCTTTATGGCTAAAATGTTTTGTACATAGTACAACTGCACCATGAATGAAGTTATATCTGTAACTATATTTAACTTCTTCGGCGTTACTTTGATCAGTCACAACTGTTACTTCATATTTAAATAGTTCAGGGAAAACAATAACAAAAAAAACTTACACAACTATTCTTAACATTGCAGAGAAACCTGCCCTACATTGTCTGAAAACCGGTTTTCAATACAGATACTTAGTATTACTTATTCTTCTTGCTTTCTCTCCATTTTATTACTGAAAGTAAGCAAGTAGTGAGGAAGAAAGAGGAAAGAAAAGATAAAATCAATAAACCAGAAATGAATACATGAATCACTGTTTCCTGTTTCTTAGTGAGATAATATTTCAGAATTAAAAAATATTACATGATTTAATTGTTTCATTAAATGTCTTTTACCAGATCTGTCACTTAAATAGCTCTGAATCCTACTTTTCAGAAATATAAATAGGACAGATCATTTGATATTTGCCTAATTTTGAGCTTTTTGACCAAATGAATCATAGAATCATAGAATGGTTAGGGTTGGAAGGGACCTTAAAGATCATCTGGTTCCAACCCCCCTGCCATGGGCAGGGACACCTTGCACTAGACCAGGTTGCTCAAAGCCACATCCAGCCTGGCCTTGAAGACATCCAGGGAGGGGGCATCCACAACATCTCTGGGCAACCTGTTCCAGTGCCTCACCACCCTTTCTGTGAAGAATTTCTTCCTGATATCTAATCTAAACCTCCCTGATTTCAATTTATACCCATTACCCCTTGTCCTATCACTACAGGCTCTTGTAAAAAGCCCTCTCCCAGTACCCTTGTAGGCCCCCTTCAGATAGTGGAAAGCTGCAATGAGGTCTCCTCGGAGCCTCCTCTTCTCCAGGCTGAACAAGCCCAGTTCTCGCAGCCTTTCGTCATAGGAGAGGTGCTCCAGCACCTGTTCTGCCTCTACTAGATTCCACTAGCTAGAGGGACTTAAATATTAGATACAATGATGTTGGGAAGAGTCAGAAATAATCACTGCCATTTGCCTTAGTTAGAAACTCCATTAAAATGTTCCCAGTGGGAATCACACCTACCTATCACACATTGACCCAGGTCTAGGTCTCAAAATCTTGGCAATCTGGACATGCACAAAGAGTGGCTCTTTGAAGTCATTGAGGTTCTGCTGAGTCAAAAGGACTCCCGGGAAGAGCCATCAGGGTTCTGTTAAACAAGAAGCTTACACAGGAAGAGATGTAATGAAAATGTAAGTGAAATTTTTTGTTTTGTTTTGCTTTTTGGCCCTGACATCTTTGCTTCAGAAAGTTTTCAGATAATGCCATCTTGTATATACAAAATTCAAGCAATAGAAAGG
>NW_010245434.1:2795-7545 GCF_000690775.1 Eurypyga helias | reverse complement strand
GGGGGGGGGAACAAAAAAACACTGAAGTAGTTTCTGACCTTTTCCCAGCATTTAATGCTGCTGGAAATAAAAAAGGTGAAGTCATTCTAGAGAGAAAGAAAAATGAAAGAAAAATACTTCCTACTGTTCTGTCATACAAAAGCAGCTGGGTGTTGGGTTCCACGCCCACCCCCCCCACCCCAACAAATCAGCTGGGATCTAAACTGAAATTATTCTTTTTTCATATATATAGCAGAAGCCTTCTAGTAAAAGGGTATGGTGGGGTGATGGATCACCTCTGTCAATCAGTGTCTGAATAGTGGCCACTGGGTAAAACCATTATCTTGGTAGCTAATGGTTGATAAATCGATTCCATGAACCTTGTGGAAGACAAATAGAAAAGGAGATAAATCACTTCTGACCCCACCCCTTTTATTTAAACTCATAAAAAGAAAGCTGAACCTCAAAGGTGATGTAAATTTTCAAGGTTTGTTTGTCCTCTTGTTGGTACAAAAGGAGGGGGAGAGAAAAACATGCAAAAATCTAAACAAAGGGAGATGCCTTTCTCAAACTGCAATTGAAGCAGCATTGTGTCTTTGAGCACTGGTTGGCATTAGTTGACATGAATCGGCAAGTACTTTTATTTTATGTTAAACTATCATCCTCTTTGCAATATGGATTATGCTCTGATCCAATCAGGAAGTCTCAGAATTGCCCCTATGTCTTATGAAAGACTCCTGCACTTGGCCTGTCCCTCCTGAAGTGAGGTAAATGTTTGTAACACTGGGATCTATGGAAAGTTTTAAAAACTATTTATATGGCATCAGTTCTGTTTTTTCTTCAATCTTTGTAAATTAGGTTAGTCTAGACTAATACTAAATTACAATCTGAGCCTGAAAATAGAGGTTTATTAGTCATAAATAACCTGAACTCTCTTTTCCCTCAGGCAGTGATGCTCAGCCTTAAATCCCAATGCCTTTTTTTTTTTTTGCAAACATTTATACAAGCTAACTTTCCAAAGCAATATAGAAACATATAGTATTTATCCTTTATATTATGTGATACGTATTTCAGACAACTGAACATGATAGAGAGGTTCTCATACAAGATGCTTACCAACTTGGTACATCCTCCCACTGCTACCAAGAGACTAATCATCTGGATTGTTCCAGCTGAACAGCAACCTTATCCCATTGCTGTGCCTGAGCTCGAGTTGTGTGCCCTTCAGGGCTGATGGAGAAAAGTCCCCACCTACTTTCCCTTTTTAGGGGTGTAATCTGCTTCCTAAGTAGGACAAGTGTTAATATGCTTCCCTGATAACTGATAAGAAAGTCTTCCCAATTAGCCCTTATCACTGGTTTAGGTGGCAGTGCAGCAGGGAGGGAAAGATTGTATGTCTTGGACCCCACAACTCTTCATTTTGATGGTAACAGTGATAAACCTGTAACAAAAAGTTAGTTATGAGTAAGAGCCCAGCAAAAATGCATGGTTGTGCTTGCTGTTATATAAAATTTAGAATTATTAGCAAGGCCTAAAACTTGCATTGTTGTATAATCTTAATCTTATTGTTTGAACAAAGAAATGGTCACCATAGGCAGTTAGACTTTGAGGTTCTTGCATACTCCTATGGTAGAAAGCCCCAACCCCAAATGGGCACTTATCAAACTGCAGCTTTCCTCTGCAGATGCTGAATTGTGATGCTAAATTTTTGCTTCTTTCAACTGGGTTCAATCTGTGTTTTTCTTACAAGACTGTCATTTCCCTGTTCCTGTCCAACCTCGTGAGGCTCCCCCCACCTTGCCCAGGGCCCAGGACTCCATGTCAGCCCTCCAGGACTGTCAGCCCCTGCCCAAGCAGCACTCCAGCAGGGCTGGTTTCCAGATCTGCACAGCCTTGATCTGTCCAGCCATGGGCTCCTCTGAGCTGGGCCCACATATGGGCCAAAGTCCTCATCCAGTCTCAGCCCATCCTCACCTGATGCCCCACAACTGCCCTGTTCCTATCTGAGGCTGGGATAGGCTCTGGCTGCCACGCCCTGCCCTGAGTCCCATGAGGAACCCCCAGTTCTCCCACGGGGCCCTGGCAGCAAGATATGGTTATTCTGGATATGTCCAACATGCAGGATGAATCAGCAGAGACTAACAGGACAATTCAGGTCTTCTTTATATATGATCCAAAGACGACGACAGTTTTCTTACATTTATAAGAAGAGAACTGTGGGACTCTGGTGGGACTCCATATTGGAGAAAGGATATATGATAACCACTGCATTGAAAGACAAGGACTTCACATATAAACCAAACGTTCCACCCTGAAACAATTAAAAAGTCAAAAGCCAATGAAAGAGTTGAGAGGAGAAAGACTTTCTCAGTTCAATCTTTTTTTGCTTTTGACACCATAAATTGTTCATGTTTTGAAACAGAAGAGTCTGAATGCATTGCTTCATAGACACAGTGAGTACTACAAGATGTCCCTTACTATTTCTAGCATTCTCAATGAGCAGAATCTTCTGCATTAACCTTTCCCCATCATTGGCTGGTAAAGCTGTCTAAACTAGGCCAGGGCAAGAACTATAGAGCTTGGCAGTCTTCAAATCTCTGGTGAACTATTTCAGGAAGTGCTAATTACAATGCAACAGTGAGAGCAGGAGCTGCTCATCACTGCTGAAGCACAACTCAGCATTTGTAAATGGTTCAGTCTGACAGCTGTCTGCTATCTACACTCCAAAGAACTCCTTTTTAATGTACTAATTTTTTTCTTTCCCTTTTCCCACATTAACTGTTAAATGCATGTAGTCTTGTTTACTTTGCCTGCACAGCTAGTTAAAATGGTAGACCATATGCTTATCATAGCTGCATGTATACTTAACTAATTCATCAACATGCCAAAGAAATACAAAACCAAATATTCCTACAGACAGCTAGGAATTGTCTGTCCCTACAGCATCATTAACCATATCATTGGACTGGTTCTTATTGCTATGTCCCGATTTTTCTGTCTCTCAAATATTTGTTTGATTCATATTAAAAGACAAATTAATATTCTTTATTTTATAAATTATTTGCTACCAAGAAGGAAAAATATCCTTTAACTTTTTTCAAGCTAGCTGAAAAAGTTAGCAGTAGAGTCACAGCTGAATCAAGCCTACTTAAAAGGACAGCTAATTACTGAAGATTTTACAGTTAATGGTGATAACATGAAAAGCATCATTCTAGAGGAGCTGCAAGAGGAAAAAAAATCTTGCTAATCTTTAAGCAGTATCACTCAGTGACTAAGTGGTGTTTGATATTCATTAAATGGGGAGGTAGCTCCTAAGCTTTAACTGATGAATGATTAAACTAACACTGAGGTGTTAGATTAAATTTGCAATGATTGGAAAAACTTTTAACCAGAGGCAAGCCGTATCAGTGGAAAGTAACTTGAATGATCTCAGGGGAAAATAAATTGCTTTAATGGTCACTGTATAAGGCATTTCATTAATATTTTTGTTCTTAGTTTTGTTTTGAATGCATACCTTATTTAATGCATTAGATTTTGACAGAAAAATAAAAGATCATCCTGCCATCTGTAAAATATTATGAAAAGGAATTTAAACTTAATTCCACTGTTACTCTTGTTTGCTGCTAAACAGAAATGAACAATCTGTCATCTTGAAAATCATTGGTCAGTGCAGATATATAAAAGAAACACACAAGTTTTGTATGTCTCAAGTTACCTGGAAAACATAGGGAGTTCTTTATAAGAAGAAATGACTGCGGAGTTTTGATTGTCATGGTTCTTATGTTCAGTACAACTTTATCCTGGGAAATGTAAGAGGCCCCTGATTGTATCTGCCAAACTTCAATATATGTTTACTGCATGCAGCATAACGTAATTCATAACACTAAAGAAGATTAAAAAACAGGGAAGGGGAGCTAGTGTGAGAGATGACAGAATGAAAAAGAAGTTTGAAAGTTTACATCATTTAAAAGTGGAAAGAGAGAAGAACTAAGAACAAAATTGAAACTTCAGAGGTTCCTGATTTTGGCCTAAGTCTATTTCCATCAAATCCTTCATTGATCATTTCAATAGGAATAGAAGTAAACCAACACTAAGCACTTAGAGTATGGTATGGTGAGTGGCACAGAGAAAAAAGTCAACCAGGAACAATTCCTTGTCTTTTCTAATCAAAGAGCCATAAATACCAAATTAAACCATTTTATTTCAGGTTTTAAAAAAGTATGATTTCTTCACCCAATAGTTATTTTTACTATAGGATGTTGTAGAAGCAAAATCCAGCTCACAGCAGAAAACCTATCAGGATTATTAAATATAGAAACAATACCTCTGACTTCAAACACTCACTCTCACCCCTGTTACAAATTTTTGAGTCTGGCAGAATATCTCAGTAAAATATTATCATCTGGTTGCCCTGAACATGTATGATTCACAACACTCCTCCCTATTTAGTATGGCCATTGTAGGAGACAGGAATTTCAGCCTGATTTATGCAGGTGTCATGTTTCTGAAAATAAATATGTGTACCTGAAGTTGATGCCTTTCTCAGATGAAACAAATGTTTCATTAAAAGTGATCAGACATTTAGGAAGGAATGTGTCTTAGAAATTTATTTTGTTGGTTTAGCATGTTTGGGTAACCCAAAACAATCATTGTAACACAAGCTACTTTCAATCACATTCTTACAGACCGCAACCTGAGAAACAAAGACAACTTGAGTTCTCACAGTCAGAAATATGAAGGAAGTGCTACTTTATGTGCCCATAATATTACA
>NW_010245434.1:0-2764 GCF_000690775.1 Eurypyga helias | reverse complement strand
GGAAAGATAAAAAGAAACATTGCCTTATTCCATTTACTTCAAGATAACCTGTTCTGGAATGTAATAGGTTTCTCTGGCCTGGAAAACTGAACTTTCCATTTATGTTTTCAACATACCCATCACTCAGAAAGTAGTTCTGTTCCAGACATGTAGTAATAACATAATTAAAATTACTAGTAGCCTTGTAATATATATCAAACAATTCACATGTCTTTACTTTATGATCCACATTTTTATCTGATGTAAGCTGGTAAAAATAATAGAATTACACTGTCAATACAATTACCAATAAAGTCTTTGGGCTTACAAAGCAGAGAACAGCTGAGATGTGCTCTTGTCAGGAGGTGAATGTAAAAGATGCCTGGGGAACTCATAGAGGCAGATGAATTAAGAAAGTGCATGCTATGAGAAGTGATACCATCCTGATGTAATGATAGATAAACAACTAATTTCAGATTTCACTGAAGTTCTGCAACTGTAAAAATTTCAGCTGGTCTGAGTTTTCTCATGAATCAGATTGTCTTAATTTAAAACACTTCAACAAAACAATATCAATTATGAAAACCTTCTGGATGAGTACAGGCACAATTAATTCCAAGGTTTTCCTGGTTACACTCCAGCTCATGTGCCACACAACCAAAGAATTAGACCTAGTCAATTTTTCTAAACAGAAGAGGACTGATCCATGACCCTGAAATCAAGTGGCAAGAACTGATTCCCATCTGCACTCATTAAAGCTAGTCTTGTCTGAAGCAAATTGCCCAGGTGTATACTGAAAAGCCCTCTGCCTTGAATCTCCCCTGGGTCCTTTGTGCTCTATTTGCCAGAATTAGTATTTTTTTTTTCTGGAAATGTGGGGATGAGGTTCTATGGGTTGCTTAAGCATACAAAGCTGTTGAGAGAGAGCTGGAGGACTCTCCAGAGGAGATAAAGCCAAGACTAGTGCTGTTTTTCCAGTACTGCCTTTTGGGATCTGTGTCAAGGCCGTTCATATAGGCCCCCTTTAAGAACTGAAAGGCCACCCCAGAGCCTTCTCTTCTCCAGGCTGAAGAAGCCCAACTCTCTCAGCCTGTCCCCATAGGAGAGGTGCTCAAGCCCTCTGATAATTTTTGTGAGCCTCCTCTAGACCCATTCCAGCAGGTCCATGTCTTCCTTGTACTGAGGGCTCCTGAGCTGGACATCGTACTTCAGGTGGGGTCTCACAAGAACAGAGTAGACGGGGGAGAATCACTTCCAATCACTAGCCATTGACATTCCCACTCCAGTCACAGGATTCGTCCCACCAAGTTTCCGTGCTGGCAACGATGTCACAGCTTTCTAGTAGCAAGTGGCTTCCAGCCCCTCCTCTTTGTTGCCCATGCTGTGTACATTGGTGTAGAGCCACTTCAGGAGTCCCTGGCTCATCTCTGCCAGACTTCGAGTGTGCTGCAGTGTACCCAGCACATCTCAGAGCAACAGGCTGAGGGCCTTCCCTACTACCCTGCCCCTCTAACACAGCACAGGCAAATCTGATGTTATCCCCCTCCCCCTTCAAGTGTAGTTTAAAGCTCTATCAACGAGCACCACAAGCTCCTGGCCAAAGACCCTCTTTCCCGCTTTGAGAAAGGTGAACCCCATCTGACACCAGCAAACCCAGTGCCATGTAAACCATCCCATTATCAAAAACCCCAAAACTGTGGTGGTGGCACCAGCCACAGACCCATGCCTTAATGGACTGCGTGCATCTGTTCCTTCCAATGTCACTACCCACATCTGCGAGTGGAAAGAAAAAAATAACTTGCTGTTCGGATTCCCTCACCAACCATCCCAAGGCCCTGAAGTCTCTTTTGATAGCTCTCAGACTATGTGTTGCAGCTTCTTCACCACCCATATGGAAAGGCAGTAACAGGTAACAGTCCGATGGCTGTACCAAGCTTGGAAGTTACCTGGTGATGTCCTTAACCTGGGCCCCAGTAAGGCAGCAGACTTCCCTGAGGGGAGGGTATGCTCAGCATATTGAACCCTCTGTTACCCCCAGAAGGGAGTCACCTACTGCTATAAAATGGCTTTTCTTCCTCATGGAGGTTGTCATGATACAAGGGGTAGGCCTTTCTGACCTTGATGACGCCTCTGGTGTAGATGGTTTGCCATCCACATCATCCATTGACTGGTCTTCCACTTCCAGAGCCTCATACTTGTACAGAGGCACCTGGGAAGGAGAGATAGGCAAGGAGGGTGTTTGCCTGCCGTCCCAAGCACGGACTTGCCTCCATTCCCCCCTTTCTTTTAAGCTACTGTTATCAGCCTGGTTGGGGAAGAATACAGACTCCCCTTGATCTTGGTTTCTCCCCAGTGGCTGCCCCCATTCCTGTCTCAGGGAGGGCAGGGTATGGCTCCACCAGTCTCTCTCTCCCTCAGTCTCCCTGATGCTCCTTAACCTTCCTACTTCTACCTGTAGCTCTGCCACCAGGCTGAGGAGATCATCCACCTGGTCACACCTCACACAGCTGCCCTCACTCCTGCCATCCCTTACCAGGGAAAGGCTCAGGCACTCTCTGCAGCCTGACAACTGGAGAGCTGCATGTTTTTGTGGGAGCTCCGTTCGGGTTGCCATGTCCATTCCAGCAAGTGCAGACAACATAGCTTTCTGCCAGGTGGACACCACAGCTAAGCTCCGAGATGGTTCCTGACAAGCCGGTGGCATTTCCACACCCTTCCTCCCAAACTGCCGCTCAGTACTCCCGCTCACAGCGCTCCCCAGGACGGCTTTTATAGTGGGGGGGGG
>NW_010245433.1:60191-79406 GCF_000690775.1 Eurypyga helias | reverse complement strand
TCTCTCCTGACTGAATCCAGCACACCAGATCAAGTCATCTTTCCTTAACTTCTCTGGTACAGGTATCGTAGGCACTCACATAAGAAACTGTAACTTCCCATAGACAAAGGCTGCTGATTTCAGGCTGCAAAAGGCCACCTATCCAGCCCTTTGCCAGGAAATAGTGATAGCTCTAGGGAAGTAGCACACTCTTTTCTGGACTCAGTCTTAGTAGGGTCATTAGCTTCACTAAAGTGGCTATATCAGACATTTATAAAGCTGATGTTTTACTGTTCCAAGTTAGCAAATTTATTGCTCTCATTACCAAGGAGCTTTTGCAAGGCTGTTCTCCATCTGCATCATCCTTGACAAGATTTATGACAACTCAGGTATCATTTCCATGTTCCCTAAGAATACCATATCCAGCCACTGCACGACTACCAACAGAACACACTTGCCCTGCAGTCTTCATTGAATCTAAGTTTATAATAATCATACAGTGATGTTTCATCTTTGTAGGACAGTTGCATACATTGTCTTTTATATCAGCATACATTTTATATCAGCAGTCTGCACTGGAGATTGCCCAGCTGCACCCAACTCTTACTGAAGGACAAACTTACAGACCAGTCCTTCTTACTGAAAGCAATTCAGGAGAGGAGCAGTTCAGTCACAGTCCCTAAGGACTAGCTAACCTGCTTTACTGGGTCCTATCAGCATGGTCATAATTTATTTGGGTCATTTAGAACAGATTAAGTGCACACAGAAGCCCTTTTAAGGCCACAGATGGGGACAGATTGCTCAAAGGAAGATAGGCATCTGACAAACAATCTAGTATTAATGCATATCCATAAAAGGAGAGCAAGTGCGAGAGTTTCCAAATTATGGGCTGCCTTTCCATGTACTTGACAGAAAAGTCTGCTCTACGGTCTGAAGGAGGGGAGGGGGGGGGGGGGGGGGGGGTGCAAAAAAGAAAGAAAAAAAAAGTATTATGAATCCCAGTTTATATCAGGTTAAAACAAAAACTCCCTTCTAACCTTTACCAGAAAAGTAACCCCAAGAGAACACAATGATAAATGATAAATGGAAAAGGCTTACACAACGAGTTACTCACCATCAAGTATCAGTTGTATCACCAGCGTACCTCTCTCTACTCCTAGTTGAAGTCCTAGAAGACTCAATATTCCTCATGGAACTGTTGTCTGTAACTCCTCCCAGCCTTGTCTTTCATGATTTGGATGATGTTATGCCAGGACCTCCAGAAGCAAGCAGGCCTTGGCAGTAAAAAATAATGGTCTGCAACTTGATCCACTGCTGGGACATAGCAATTAGATGCTCCTACACTATCACAACTGGAGACATTGTCTGCCAAAATACTTACTTCCCTTCAGAAGTAAGATACTGAAAATTTGCAGTGATACAGCCTTGTAAGATGGTGCTAAAAAAATCGTGAACCTGATAGAACTTCAGTACAGAACTCAATAGATGAAGAAAAATTAAATATAAACTGAACCTGAAATCCCATAAATACTGCAATATATTCATATCATATAGAAAGATTTGACATAACTGAATGAAAGAGACCATCCTAGAGGTTCATAGGATCTTCAGAATGAAAATGGTAAGAAAGACAATATTTTATGCTCTATATCTGAAATTCTGGTTCACAAAGTTTTGTTCACAAATAACTCTCACCTGAACACTCCACCAGGGTGTTGTATAGCAAAATAATTGCTTAATATATACTGCAGTACTGTTGCTAAAACCTGTTGAGGTCACTTTTCCAGATGACCTGTAGCAAAGAAAGCTATAGAAATAAAAGTCCTGTAGACAAATTTTATTTCAAAATTAGATTATAACAATAAGATGAGATAGTTGATGCAGATTATTTTGGAAAGGTAATGGCTGAGGGTTTCAATGTGTGGACACAAGAAGGAAGGATCCAAATTCTTTTGGAAGACTCACTAATACTAATCTGAACTGGTGAAATTAAATCCTGTGATGCAGTCCTAAGGAAACAATTAACTGATTGCAAATTATTAAATATTATTAAAGTCTAGGGATTAGTTTAAGATAATTCTTGTATTCCATATGTATTAGTGACATAAAAAGCACACAGGGGAAATACTTGTTTATTTAATGGAAAAATGGCATTTACAAATGGCACAGATACAGTGAATTTAGGGCCAAAGAGGACTGGTTTGATCCTGCAATTTAACTTATATAAAACAGGACAAAGCATTTAAAATTTCTGTTGCAAGGTAAATGCTCTTTGACTGTACATATTTAATTTGAAGTCCTCAATAGTATTTAAATGTTAAAAATTATTATTCAAGGCTATAATTATTTTTAATGATATCCCATTTTTCTCTGAAAGAAATTATAAATTTAGTTCTCTGAGGATTTAGTGACTCTGAACATTTAAGTAGTAATATTATGCCTTCTAAGGAAGTGAGTTAAAACCAAAAAGGTTTAGATAAAATGTTCATGGATTTGAGCTGTTCATGCTTGATCAGGGTTCACACAGGCTACAAGTTTTCATGTATCTCAGTGCTAGCAAGAGCTCAGTGGTACTTATCCACTTTTAACCTATAGGTATAGGGCAGTCAGCAGCTCCATGCAGGTTCAAATATTATGATTTGTATTTGCTTTCCTTGTTTGTCTCTCCTCAAATTATTAAGAGGTTCAGTCACTTGTCATAAAACCATACAAAGAAACCCATGTCTTGTCTTGTGACCCTGTGTTATGGCCAGTCATTATAGAGCACTGACATTTTAATTTCTCAGTGTCTGCTGCAATTTGCTCTCTCTGCTTCCTGAAACCATTCAGCCATACTAAACAACAACAATGACAGGGCTCATCCTCTGTTTCAACTTCATCTATGTTTTAGCTCCTTCTCAGACACAAGTCTTCTGACGAGGGGAGCTGTCCGTTCACAAAGCCTTGTTTGATACCAGTTCCATCTACAATACTTCCTTGCATTGTCTTCTGAAGCACCCAAAAAGGTATGATGGCAATCTGTAGGCCAGATATGCTTTAGAAATAATGAAGGGGTCTGCAAAGGGGAGGGTTTAGAGAGTCTTCTTACTTGTGTGGTGAAAGAGGAGCTGTTTATCCAGTGCATTCTGTCCCTCTAAGAGAATTGAGAGGGGACTACCTTCATCCTGCTTATGCAAAATTTCTGCCTCAGGTAAATTAGATTTTATCTGCAGTAGCCTGCACCTACAACTCTTCCCTTTGATGTCTGTGCATCATGTTTCTCTTCTTACGGAAGATTTGCAGCCTTGATACACTTTTGGCAGGGTGAAGAGGGTCAACTCCGTGGTATATTCATATGTATCAAGGCCAAGTAGAGGATTTTTGAAGAGGAGAGGTGTAAAGAGTGATGTTCATACACAGAAGAATGGATGATCAAATAAACAGCACAAGTTCAATTGCTCACAGGCTTTGTCATACAGAGGTTGGGGATGACACATTATTTGTTTTGAATTCTTGGAGTCAGGAGCTCTTTCTGACTAAGCCCTGCCTAAGCTTCCTGTTCCTCACACTGACTTCCTTTGTGAAATCTAGTTGTAATGCATGAGGGGAGTAAATTTTTAGGGTTGAAAATATGGCATTTTTAAAATAAATAACTTTATAAAAGCAGAATAAAGTTTCTTACTAGTTGTCTGCATTCAGCTTACATGTAAAAATATATTACCTCCAACTATTATGTTTACAAACTCCAGCTGGACTTAGAGTGTGCCATTTGTCCCCTATGAACATTAACGAGAGCTTTAGAACTCCAATGAGCCCTTTGGATGCAATCAGGTTGGTTTTGATTAAGATATGACATTTTTCCACTGCTTTCCATAGATTTCTGTGCATATAATTGAGTGGAACTTAGCAAGCTGAGCTGTTGCACAAGAGTACAACTTCATCTTTCTTAGCCACATTGTCTTTCCAAGGTTAAGAGAATGATAGCCTGTATGAAATATATATGTCATCCCGTAAGTGGTATCTTTAGACAGCTAAAGCCAATAAAAATGCATTTCTTCACACCAACTGAAAAGTTGGATCACAATCTTCACTAACTCCAAACTGCAAGTGAACAAAATCACATGCATTTTATAATTGATGCAAAAAATTATTCTGTGAAATTGAAAGGAAAACTGGCTTCATCTTCATATTGTGGTCTTACTAATGATTGTGGTCATAATAATGGTTTCCTTACATTTACCATTCTTCCAGTTTTCTGAAAAACACATCTGTTTTCTTATAAAATAATCAATTATTGTGATTAAGGTCTGTACACTGTTCCTTAGGAAAAAAAAATCAAACACAGAGATAAGGGAGTAACAAAATGGTTCAACAGGCACTTTTTGCAGAATTCAGGTTCTCAGCGTATGAAGCCAGAGAGGTAACTCAATCTATCATGCTGAGATAACCATCTAAATAATCCTGCGCAGTACTGAAAGAGGTAAACAATTCTTGAGAGCAGACAGGTGGTACAAAACCATAGCAACAGAAGGTCTGGACAATGTGGTACAAATGCAAACAGAACTCTCCATATGTATTGTTCTGTCCTCTGCCTAATATAAAATTGTACTTTAGCTCCAGACTATTTCAAATTTAAATTAATTTCTTCACACTTGCCCTGTCATCTCTTCATACCTTGCACCTGTCTCCTTGTCATCTCCTGGTTTTGGTCAACTTTTGGTGATCAGGTACTGTTCAGTCTCCAACCAGGATCTGGGTTCAGACTGTGTATCTGTTTCCCTACCAGAAAATCCTACCCCTGTTTTTTCTTCTATCAGGCCTGCCACACACTATTGTGTACTGCCAGAGTGGCTGCCAGGCTGCTAGATTTTCCTCATGTGTCCCATATGATCAACACAGAGTGAGTAGTGCCAGCAAAGGCTTCCAGAGGAAAATCTTGCCCTCCTTAGTTCATCTAGTGAATTGATGATCTGGCAGCTCTGAGAGATATGTACTTTTCACCAATTCCATCAGGATTTTAGGCAGTTATGTCAAGAGGACTGTTTCATTACAATTCTAAATTTTATATGTGAACTGTCTGTCTTAGGCTGCATTTACATTAACATATCAGTTCAGAGCAGTTGTGCAGTCTTGAAATAACTCTCAGTCTTCCACACTTACTGCACATTGGCTGAGTTCACAGACAGGTTTTAGTGTTTACAAACCAGATCCCTCCTGGAGGCTGTGCTATAGGTGCTTCTGCCCTTCATGGGTTATAGGAATCTAAACCAGCAACTGGTCCTATAGTTAGCTTGGAAACATAATTGCTGTAGGGACGTTCAGTCCAGGGCACCACACAAAATCTAGACAGAAGCAAAATCCCTAAACTGCATACAGTAGAGATATAAAGATCTCATACTGATTGCTTTAATCTATGTGTTCTATTGAGTTAAATTGCTTCCTAATATTATGCCAACTCCACTCAGACTTTCCTGCCCCCTTCTACTATTTCACTACTTCTGCATTTCTTCCATTGCTTCAAACTAGCATGCACCTCCCTTGATGTTACTTTTCCTGTAAAAGCGCTCTTTTATACTTTTCCCACTCAGAATCTTTCCATCTTAGTAATTCAATCCATTAGCAATTACCCAGCACATCTTTGAATAGCAACAAAAGTGAATATAGCTGTCCACAACTGAGCCATTGTCGAGACTCTCCTTACAGTCAATAGGAAATAGGACCTTTTAGGGTATGATTCATCTTAACCTACAGTAGACACTGAATATAGGTCAGATGAATCATGTCTTTAAAGCCCCTACTTCTCCTTACTGAATATAAAGGGAGCCTAGTGTGACTAGATCAGCTTTAGATCTCCTCACTCGGGCCATTTAAGATCAGCAGTTTTCCAGGCTGTCTTCTATCTTTTCCAGCTTGTTTTTCCTTTAATATGAGTGCCAACAAAAGCCCTGCAATCTAGATGAAACTAGATAAAACAAGGGCCCTCAGGCACCTGCTTTTCTGGGCAAAAGGGGTAGACTTGGTCTTGAGTAAACAGTACCTGGACATCTTTTCTGCAGTGGAAGAATGAGTGGATTAGCTTCCAGGGGATGTATATGCCACAAGGTGGTATTTGTGTTCAACTCTTCTGCCTGATTCAGAACAGAGGAGGAACAGTTCACACTTACTGGTCTCAGCTGAGACAAGCAGGAGTATTTATATCCCATCCAGATTCAGTGCTGACACCTTCCCAGATGAGACGACTCTCCTGTTGTATGAATGGCTGGTTTTCCCACCTGTCTTCCAGTGGAAAGATAGATAAAATCAATTAAAGTCATCAGTGAACATTGCAATAATTAATCACTAAGAACCAGTGTATTCACCTCTTGAGGAAAAGGAATGACTTTGAATTTACCCAAAGGTGAACCAGGGCACTATTTGGATGCAAGTATGTGTCTGTTTATGAAATGAAAATTGGGTAGAGTGTGGGGATTTGGTTTCACATGCAGACTGCATTTACAGGGCATGTTGAGTACTTAAATATTTAATAACAAAACAATTAGTTATTTACGCAGAGGACAATGAGACTCCTTTGGAAATATCCATCTCATTGCCATTAAAATCAAATAAAGTGATTATGAACAGTGTAACCATACAATTAACTGATTAAATCCACACTCCTCTATACCAGACCTGCTTTTCAATGACTTTTATGATTAAAAAAATAGGCTTGTACATGGTGACGCATACATAAGCCTTATGAGCATAAGTGAAATTTTTAATTAAAAATGTATGTTTCAGGATAAAACAGATTTCTTGAATCTAGGATAATGAAAGAATAAGGCTCCTTACAGAGGTGTAGATCTCACAGAAATGGCTTTGTGGAGAGGGGAAGGTAATTAAATGACAAACAATGCTTAAATATTTGAAAATTACAAAAATTATTTATTGTAAGATTACTCCCATTCTACAGATACTTTATAATTAGAACTGCAAAACAAAAGACATTCAAAAAGCTGCAATGTTATGGAAAGGAAAGTAGAAGGGAGAAAGCAGCCATGATTCCTGTTTCCTGAAGATCTGAAAATGTTGTATTGTTCTTGCCTGTTTGGATATCCCACGATGCCATGCTAGAAACATTCAAACCCCCAGATTCTTCACAATGAAATAAAATAGAAGACCTATGATCAAGTGATGAGCACTCTGGACTGTAATGAATTTTGACTAAAATGGTGGCCATGGAAGGAAATACGATGATGGGACAGTGGAATAGCTTCTCCTTCAGACACCAATTATGGTTTGGGCTAAACAGAAGGGTATTTCATTTTTCAAGTTCCTTAACCTAAGTTTCCATGTTGTGTGTTTAAAGTTATATTTTGTTCAAATATATTTTGATGTGAATAGGTGAAATTAATTTTCCTGATAAAGACAAAGCCTAAGGAGAAATATTTTTTACGGTTATTGCATAAAGGCAAAGAATTCCGTTTTCCATATTTAAAGATCACAATGTTGTGTGTGTCCCTGCCCCCACCCTCCCACCCATCAAGCATTTTTAAGTATCATATTCCCCAACAAAATAGATGTTGACGCTGAAAGTTCTAAAACTGCTTATACAGATGATTGGTTGGATATATAGTCTCATTCATGCAATGACTTTTTTTTTTTTTGTCATGCCTTACTGTTCATTTTAGTATAGTGGCCAATCTAAATAGAAAATGAGAAGCACCAGAGCTTTGAAGGTGTTAAAACTCATCAAGACAACAAACTTATCAAGAGGCTGAACAAGAAACATATTCTGAGTCAGATGCAGAGAATTTTCAGTTTTAGAGGTAACACTGGTTTTTTTAGTGTAATCACTACAACAAAAGGAGAATTTTGTGATTGTTTTGCACAAGAGCTTTGGGACTAATTGAGTGCATTTAATGGAAAAGAATCATCAAATCTAGAAATGAAAGAAGCAGGATTTTAGAAAAACTTATCTCCTGACAATGCAGGATATTTTTTTGCTAGAAATATATTTTTCAAGCATCAGTCAGTCTGGTTTAAATCTTGCAAGCAGTGGTACTAGAAATTGCCTGAAACTTTTAAGTTTAGAAAAAAAAAAGAGCTAACAGCAAATTGTTTGTGATGTCTGATAAAATAATAAGACAGCTCTGGCTTTCTCTTTATGGAAAGCAGGCCTGAACTCCCAAAGAAACTGAAATACATAAGTGGATTTTCAAAATGTGTGTCACAAGAATTTATATTGGTTGAGGAATGAGAGAGGTTTAGCAAATATTCAGCTGAAGAGCAGTTAGTCTTGTTTTCTGATAAGCTGTCAGAAAACAGCTTTATATTTTGAGCTTGGATGGTCCTAATAGTTTAGTCACCATGTCAAGCATCAGTAAAACTTCATTCTGTCAGCAGTAGACTTTCAGTGTGCCACTACATTTTAAAATGAAGAGTTGGCGTGAACTCTGTTAACCATAACCTCAGGCTCTTCCTGGAACTGTGATACACCCACGCCATGCAGCCTTCACTGAATATCATGTTAACACTCCTCCCCCATGCACGGCTGTTATACTGCATGTGAACAGCAACAGTCAAATATAAGACTAAGAACCAGCTGCACCCTATTATTCAGTTCACTTTCAGATTTGCATACTTACCAAATATTCCCTCAGTAAGATATTCATTATTTGTAGTATTTCACCAGTACCGAATTTCCCACTAAAATAGGTTTTCATCAGAAAGGACATTTATTCCTTGAAAAGGCACTGGATGGCAGATAATGTATTACTTCCAATGAATTTCTACTGAAGCACAAGGGAATTTGGCCTAGAACTTCAGAGACTGCAGTTTTAAGGCAGCTCAGTCATGTGTATTGCTTTAAGTTCAGGCATGTCAAAGCTTCCAGGGAACTTTCATGCAGAATTAAGAATCCGACTCCTAGAAGCCCCAGCTCTCTCTTTTTTACCTAAAAAGGATGTTAAAACTTCAGGACCAAAACCTCATGCTAAATTCTGAAAATAATTTTTTGTCCTCTGAAAATTTGTGAAAATCTGCTTTTTTTTTTTTTTTTTTCCCAAAGCAAAGTAGTCTTGGGACCTTGTTCTCTGCTTCAGGTTCAGGAATTAAAATAATTTGTTAGCATGACCTCTACTTCTACATGAAGAAAAGACACTTTCTCTGACTGGTAGGTCTTAAACTGAAACCAAAATCATTGCTAAAATCCCTCAGAGACTGTCCCCTGGGAGCTACAAATTTTGCTAGATTACATAGTTCACTACACTTCCAGTAAAGCAGTACTATAAACTGAATTGTAAAGTCAAGGCATTTCCTGTATCGAAATAACAATTTTATTTTTTCATAAATCAGAACAGAAGGAATCTGCAAAGTCCTGGGATTTACCACTTTTAAGGCAGCGACATATCTTTCATCACTGACACCAGTCGTGGCCAGGTTTACTTTTACATATTTGCTCCCTTTTGGGGGACTAGTAAAGACACATATAGTGACAGGCTTGGAGGTCTCCTAAGCCATCAGCCTGGACACGACATCACCTCTTACAGCTACCATAGTAGCTGTTAGGGTTCACAACAGGACTAATCTCCTTCAGTTTACATCTGCTCAAACCCCATGGGACTTAATTTGACCACTGATACAGTTTGTCATTTTTCTTAGAAAGACATTAGAAAATTAAAGGGCTGGGGATAAATGGCATTTAAAGGAAGGCAACAGCAAGAAAAAGGTGAAGCCATGGAGCAATTCAAGAAGAAAAAGTGAGAGAAAAAGAAGAGAAAACAGATTCCAGTGAAACAATAAAATAGCATTGATAAAATGCAAATCACCTACCTGTGACTCCCTAATTGACAGGATAGTCACATCTATTCGTACAGGTTCTGCCTCGGTTTTTAAAAAATGGAGTAAGGCTTGATTAAGTTAATTGCTCTACAGACTGAAATGAATGAACGATATGAGTGGCTTGAGAGAAGTAAAAATAAGGATTAGGCATACTACAGCATATGTAAAAAAGGAGAAAGGGCAAGAGGAGACTGCAGTAGCATCCGTAAGGGATCATGCACTTCACCAAGTGCTGCTAATGGGAAAGCTGTAGTCGTCTTTGACTCCCTGCTAAATCCAAACCTGGCAGAAAGAAGGCAAAGGCAATGAGTTCTGCTGCATAATCATTTCAGTCATATCATAATGGATACATTGTATCAATACCTCAGTTCTGTGAGGTAGTGCAAACACATAGGAAGTGATGGGACAAGTGAAACAGGATTATCTTGGGTCACAAATACATTAGAGAAGTGTTGTAAAGGAGTTCAGCCTGAAACCGTGTTAGAGGCCTGCAGGCTGGCTTAATCTGAACATGGCTCAAGATTTGTAAAACACATCCAGCACACACAGCACACTGCTGGGAATGACATGACCATGGGAGATCAGTTGCCTACTGATGTAAAATGGCACTAATGACACATGCCACTAACAGTGCCACAGCTCTCGTATCTGTGGAAGGGCCAACTCACCACCTATGGCCTCTAAAACAAGACCCAGGGAAGATGCCCAAGCTGTTTGAGCTAAGGTGCCTCTAAGTCAAGAAGATGAGACCACCCTTTCTAGAGCGAGAGTCAGACCTCCTGTGGGCCAACTCGTCTTCTGGAGTTGTCTGCCACTCCTCATTTACTGCAGAGGGAGCCTACCACCTCACACATTTCTGGCTTATTTTTGGTAAGAAGCAAAAGCTTTATAGAACTAGTCACAGAAGAAACCTTGCACTGAGTAATGATAAGCTCATTCAGTTTAAATTAAACAAATCTACAAATTCAGTTTTTAATTCAAGAAACAGACTGTCAGAAACTAAAGTAATTAATAGGTGATGTCAACTGGGCTGAAGAGCTCAAAGACTCATATATGAGGCCTGGAATTTCTTTGACAGACTTATGAATTTGTCTGTCATTCATTATCCAAGCAAGGAGAAAACAAGTTTTAAATGGATAAATACGTAAGTGCATAAATAATCACCTGAAAAAGGATATTACAGGTAAGATAATTACCTCTACAGAGATTATACAAGCAAAGGAAAAAAAAATTGAAAATACAAATCTTGATATATATGTATCTTGAAGGTGAGAAAGTGAAGGGACAAAGTGAGAACTTCCACAGCATAGCTGAGTTACATATCACAGCAAAAATTAAAACAAATACCCTCAGCCAAGCAAGAAGAGATGAAGGAAACAAGAAACAGAGTTCCTTATCACTAAGGGTGAGACAGCAAAGAAGAAATTAAACAATCTACATAAAGTCCAGGTAGGAAAGGAATATTTTGCCCTGGTTTTCAATGAAATTCATGCCGAATGGGAATGGGCGAAGGAAAGAAGGCAAAAAGAAATGAATGCATTGAAATTAAAATTATATCCAAGGTGGACACAGAACTCAGAGTTCAGACAGAAGAAGCTGTGGGAGGGAGGGGAAACAATCCAGAATACTGAAAGAACTGATACAAGAAATTGTAAGTCTTATATCTGGGATTTTATGGAATTAATAACATCAGGTAATATATGAGGAAAGACCAGCAATAAACCAGTAATATTTAAGAAGGGAAAAAATATAATTTCATCAGTGGGGCCTCAGGAATGTGCATTGGTTTAGAATGTAATTAGAAGGAAATAATAATTTTCCATCGAATTATATTGAAAATGTGTTAAACACAGTAACAGATTACCAAGAAATGTTTTTTAAAATAAACATTTTATTCATCCCTTAGTAAAAAGAATATTCAGAATTAATCTAAGATAGTTCATTTATCTAGACTTTACTAAGTCATTTAAGCTTCTTTTACACTGGCAGTTGGTTAACAGAGGAGCTGAGGTTTTGCTAAGAATGGTACAGTAAATAGAACATTGAGCCAACTCAGAGATGGCAGCAGTTTGTACTGAGGGTGACACTTGTGTTTGAGAGACAATATTCTTAAAGATTCTTAAAAACCTGTGAGAGACCAAATGATTGAAAGCTTTCACAAATAACAGCACAAAATGTAGAAACCTACAAGTTCAATCTGAGTGCTGACATAAAGTTGAGAGACACCATCAGTATGGAGGAGAACTGGAATATCACACAGTAGAAATGTTATATTGACCCTGAGGACTGGGCTAATAGAAATTCATGAAGTACCTAATTAATACAACATATGGAAGCTCCTGCAATTACAGGTTCATAACAAGAATAATTCCTGTAAGTTAGGAGCTCTTAGGTGTCGGTGACAGCAAAAAGGAAGGTCAGTGTGATCATTTCAGTATTGATCAATCAGAAGATTCATCTGACCTAACTTCAGATGTCTACAGTGTAGACATATTTTCCCCAAACTGCTCAACCCAGCCTGCTTTCGTAGTCAAAGGAGATGAACAGGTACTTCCAGACTTTATTGATCTGACCTTTTTCAGACCTTCGCTTCAGAATGAGATGAATCACTTATTTCTCTTTATTGATTATGAAAGAAGTCTAGACAAGTGCATGACTTTCGGGTGCCCACACAAATATGCTTGCAATGAACTAGGTATGTAAAGTAGAAATAAAAAAGGCAAATTAAATATCCTGGTATTTTACATGAGATCTTTCTCTCAAGCAAAGAAATTATTGGGGTTTTTTTACTAAGCACTATGAAAAAACTTCTTCTGGAATACTGTGCAAAAGCTTACTAGCTCACATTCCAGGAAGATACGTTAAAATTTGTCAAATAAGGGGTAATGGAATGATCTGGGGAAAGGAGAAATTACTATATGAGAGGAGACAAATGAGCTTGTATTGTTTGGTTGGCAAACCAGTCTAGAGGAAATATGACTGCTTTCTATGAAAAATTGGTTATGGTGAATATCGGCAAGGGAAATAATGTTGCCAAAGCTAAAGGCTATAGGTACAAATACAGCTGCATAGCTCAGTTCCCACCTTCACTCCTTTATGCTCATTGCTTGCTCCTCTGCTCATGTGCAATATTTATTCACTTTCAGGACCTCTTTGGGAAAAGATCAACCAGTTCCCATCAAAAGAGAATGTAGGAACACTCAAGTATCCCCAGCATATATATGCCACAGCCCAGAACATGCAACATCTACTCTCTCTTTCATGCCATGGAAACGCCATTGTGTGGGCAGCAACACAGTCCTCACACGTTTAAATATGATGAACCGAACCACCCCCACAGACAAAAACAGTCATTATGTTTCAGATGTATGTGAGCACCATATGGGCAATATGGTGTGGATTGGGTTCATCTGCTCATCTGCTCTACAGAGGATTAGCCTTGAATATCAGCCAGTCTGCGCTTCTTGGGCCAGGGGACTAGAGATCACTCTGTGGGATGGGTGTGTTTAGCAGTGTATCTGTAGCCATTGTCAAAAATAGATGGGTATACAGAAGGCCATGGGTATACCATGGCCATGGAGAGGTTCATGATGGAAATTAAATATTTTTTAACCATCACAGGAATGAAGCTAAGAAACAGCTTTTCCACTACTGCTGTGAGGACAAGAAACTAATCAGCTTCAAAAGGATGCTGATGTGTTTTGTGATGCCTGTCACAGCAGGGGACGATTTTTAGGCTGAGTCTGAGCTGTCATGTCCTTGTCCATGAATCACCTGTACTTCCAGCAGATACTACTTTTATGTTATGCTCTAGTATATGCCAAATGGTGTCTCAGTGGAATTCTTCAAGTTCAAAACTGAGCCTGGTTCACTTTTGCATCGTGGTTTTTGCAATGATGTGTGCTTTCGGTCCTGTTTTCCTATGTACTATCTACCCACTTGCTAGGAAGTTTTACAAAGAGCAGCCTTTTCTTTTTTGTTTTTTTTTTTTTTTGTTTGTTTTTTTTTTTTAATGTGAAGAGCAGTCTGAGAGGTTCAAAGTGTCTCAAACACCAAGAAATCAGCCCTCACCTAATTAAGAGCTCATTTACTCCAAACAGAATTGCTACAGTGAGCTAGACTGTTTCTGATCTCCTTGGAAAACACCTTTTCTGATGATGTCAGATAAAATACCATACACAAGATCTTTTTCTAGCGCATATACTTGGTTCTCTTTCACATGTAATGAAGATGAAAGCTCTATCTGCACACAGGTTTTCTGAGTATCTAACCATATGCACTTGTCTACATCTATATACACAGAGACACATATATGCAGGCTATATTAGCAGTCCATGAAGAAAGTGAGCAAAAAGTAACATCTTTCTTCCTTTTTTCTTTTGCTTTCTTTTTTTTAATTTCCTTTTCTCCATGCCTTTCTTCTCTCTTTTCTTAGCCATGTTTCCTACAACCATAGAGTAACAAGGTACTTAAGCACACATTTAACATTGTAAATGTATTTAGCATATATACAGACCATATAGTTATGAATGAAAGCAGGTTCCTTAACACGGAGAGGGGCATATTTTCCAGGTCAGGCTAACAGTAGCTCACCTCCTTCCTTCCCCTCTTCCCATCATCTACACTGTCACTCAGAGCATGTTCCCATCAAAGCCATGTGATGTGGTAGCAGTACCATGGAATTATGCCCTTCCCTGCTCACACTGTAACTGACTGAACAGTCAATTTGACAGTTGTAACAATCATCCTAGGCTACGGGCTGAAACTGGTGTCAGAGCATCACAGTGCCTTGCCTCTACTGATTGTAATGAATAGTGTCTGGGATTTACCTGCAACTGTCACAGACAATCTCCCACTAATGAAACCTGAGCTAGTGTCAAAAAGGAGAGGACTCCCTTAGTTTGTTTATCACCTCATTAGCAAAATTAATTAGCAAAAACACTTCACCATGACAATCACAAATGAATCCCCAGGATATCTACCTGTAGATTTTCGGATGAAACCTTTTCTGGAAGGACTATTTTCTACGGAATCTGAAGTTAACTCAAGCACTAGCCCCTTTCAGGTTTTCATTTTCTGTGTGCTCGCAAGGATACAAAGCAGCTCTGAAAATAATTGGAAGTGTTTGATGTTTGCAAAGCTTTAGAATTATGTGTTTCAAGCACAAGGATAACATTCAGCCGTATAAAATCTCCAGGAACGGTTAACTTGTAGATTTTGTATTTAGAAAAATATTTGCAATCTTTTACTGAATAAATGATATCATGATGCTAAAAACAGAAAAACAAAGCAGAACTATATAGATTGTGGATTCTCTAGCCACCCTTAAAATCAAAGCATAATTACATTAATAAAATGAAAAGAGAACCTGAAAGTAAAGTCACACAGTAAAACCAACTAAAAATGTGTTAATTAAATGCCAAATCAAACTGATGCATTTTTTAACAAGATTTTAGGTCTTGCAACGATTTGCTTATTCTGCTAAACAAAAGGGAAGGAGTTTCACAGCGTGGGAGCAGAGAAAAGAAACACCCTAAAAACGACATCATCTATTTAACAAACAGAGCTGGCAAAAGAATCGTTATTCAGCTAATAAATAGGTATTGTTTTCTTTAACTACTGGTAAATGTGCACTAGAAAAAAATTGAAAATATTTCAGTTTTACTGTCTTATTCCCAGCCCCTTGCCATTCTGTTCTGTTAAAAACATTTTGGCAGCTGCTAAGCAGCCAGCAAATGCAAGTGAGTGACGTTCCAGAGAATGGGATGACCTTGCCACCAGTAAATCCTTGTGGACAGGTTGGAAGAAAGCTCATGTCTACAGGGCAAGACAGACAGATGACAGTTTTTTCCCAGGGTAAGACAACTCACTTGGTGGACACAACAGACAATCTGGCTACTGCATCTGTAATCCAGATGGTCATTAGTATTTGAGAATGGCTCACGATTACTGAGCCCAGTCTAGTTCATTTAATGTAGATGACCTTCTTTGCATCACCTCCAAACCAGACAGTCACTTCTTGCCTAGAGGACCCCCAGCTTTAAATATGATGAGCATTAAAGAACGCTACTGCATGCATATCCAGACATTTAGTTTGTGCTGCTATTTGTGCAGTTTATAAAACGTACATCAGGATTAAAACACTGTATTTTGAGACATACCACCACACCCCATGACATGTTTCCAATGTGTATAATTTGGGTATACCCAGGGTTTTTCTGGTTTGCTCTGCTTTTTTGTGAAACCATTTGAAGTTCAGATTTTCAAGTGATAAAACTGGGCAGAGTTTTGCTAAGATTATCAGCTGAAGAGCTGAATCTTAAAGTTCTACCTTAAAAAACATGCAGAGACAGAGCTTTCCAAGGCTGAAAGAACAAATACCAGAAGACTGGATACAAAATAGATTGCAGACTTTTCTTGAATTTTAGATAATTACTGCTTGAAATTAAAATAATTATTATGTTTTGGGAAAATAATACATTGTTAAAAGATTTGGGAGAGTATTAAAACAAAAATTGCCTCAACATATTTTCTTAACAGTTTTCTTTGTTGGTAAAACAGAGACACAGTTTGGAGACTAAAGCTCTGGAATCCTTTTTCTTTCTTTTTCACCGATTTTATGGTTCATCTCAACAGTTCAAGTATCTCAGCAGATTTGAGAGGGCATCATCTAAACCCTTTCTTTATTCCTGTAAGCATTTGTGCATGTTTTTCTTCATTCTTGAGATGGGAGCTAAGATTTAAAAAAAGAAGAATAATTGTAACTGGGTCAGTGTTTACAGTTTACAGGGTAAATATATCAGAGAGATTTTGCAGATGTCCAGAAGGTGGTATTTATCCACCTGCACAATTAGGTGACACATAAATTGTGTTAAAATGGATACCTAAAAAATGAGATCCTTCTGTTTCCCATTTATTTGTAAAGCAATGTTCATTGAATTTAAGTGAAACATTTTGTTGTTAAGACTCTTGGGATGAATAGGGGTAATTTGCTTCCAGTTCTTAGAGATTTCTAGGGTGACATGGGACAGGTGATATAGGATATAGAAAGATATTTTGACAACTGAGATTTACCATGGATTTGCATAAGATTCAAGAGACCTAAACAACTCAGCTATATCTCCGAGGACGTATTTAGGCTGATCAGAAAGATTTAAGCATGACTGTAAGAACTGTAAAACTTCAACCATTTGGATTAGCTGAGAAATGAGTAAATACCAAATCATTTGCATGAGAAGGGCATAAACTCTCAGTTGCATCATTAGCTGTGACAACTGCTCCTTGTAGCAACAGCTACATAGAGTCAGATGGAGATCTAAAAGAGCTTTTTTAGCTGACACAGACCCTTAAAAATGCCACAAGGCATCAAATGCAGCCTAAAATCCAGCTAGTGGTAGTCTTCACCATTTTAAACAATTGACTTTGATCCAGAAGATGGTTGACACTCTCTTCAACCTAAAGACTTTGACCCCACATAGAAGAAATCTCACCTGATTATGCACTGGCCCTGGTTTCTGTCCTTCATTTTGAAAGTGGGCCACTGTCTCTCAAAACTTGAAAGATTCATGGTATCAGAGAGAGGAAGAATAAATGAAAAGAGTCTGGACTTATAGCCCATTGCCAGGAAAACCATAGAAATGAGGAATCCTAAGTTCTGCTCCTCCCTTCAGGGATGAAAAATGTTTTTTTCAACTGAAAATGTGTATGAATTCTCAGTGTGGCTCCATATCTTGGTTACCCCTCTCTAGAAAGCAAGACTTCCCTTCTCCTGCCCTTTATCCATGCTGACATTACATTAGCATTTTCAGAATGGAAATGTTCAGGCAGAGGACAGGTGTTTGTAAAACCCACATGGAAAGTACTCCATTTACTGAGGACGGTTGTACACCAAAGACACCTTTTTCTCACCTGCAGACCCGCTTACCTCTCCATTCCACACCCAAGACCAAAATCTCTCTACATACCTAATATCCGCTCTAACACAACCCAGGAACTGCGGTTACCTACCGCGTTCATGACCCCGTTGCCAGCAGAGCCATGCAGTGCAGCCGCACAGCTGCCACCCCCTGTGTCAGCTGGGCTCATTGTCAGGCGGGAATGCCCCGGGAGGCACAGCTGATGTTTGTGCTCCTGCACAGATGGGCCCTTCCCTTCCTGCCCTGGCTTTTGCTGGGGTAGGGGCTGCTGCAGGGTGGAGCTGAGCCATGATGTCCCCCAGCCATCCTTGTCCTCCACCATCCCTTCCCAGTGCCCTTTAGCTGGGGAGCTCTGGTGCCTGTCTCCACTGGACGCTGCAACAGACACCGAAATCCCTTCTGCAATCTTGAAAGGTTGGTTCAAAAATCGGCAGCATCAGCAACATAAGGACATCCCCCAGCTGTCAGGGTTGCATATGGAAAAGAAAGCAAAAAATCCACATCCATCAAAAAGTGAGTGAAGTACTACAATAGCGCTGGATTTTATTTCACTTCTCCTTACATCCCCCAACTCCTTTGCTGTCAGTGTTTCTAGAGTTTCAAGAGGGGGAGCTAGTTAGCTAACAGAGCCTAGGCTGTTGTAAAAACTTCCTTGACAGCAGCCCACAGCTTTAAGATTTTAGGTGAAACTGAACGAAAACTGAGTTCGCAGCTTCAGACCCGTCCCTGAGAAGTACTTTGTATGGCACTGCTAATCCTGCTTTCTCCATAAACCTGACTGATTACTGAAGATATCACACAGACACAACATGAAAGCTGATTATGTCTTGACAAGTGAAAAAACATAAACAGAATTTTTGATCATGAGACGCACAAATGAGCTTGGAAAAAGCTTCCGAACGTATAATACAGAGATCTAAACAACCAAGGGAAGATAAACTTACTTACAAAATGACCTGTGACTGAAATTCTTGCATCAAATATTTTAACATAGTACAGAATTTCACAGAAGAAATGTCAGGGTAGGAAAGAGGCTCATATCTATGCAGAGGAGGACTTTTGCTCCTAGCAAGATGAAATGCATTCACTTGTCCTTAAGAAACGTGGAGGAGTCCTGGGCCTCTGCAGATTGTTGTACCAGTTTGCTCGTTACACAGAAGAGCAAGTAACTTTTACAGCTCTTGCTGTCTTTGAGTTTTCAGAACAAAGATCAAACATAGTCCCTTTGTGCGGTTTATCTCTGCATTCACTATTCTTCTTCCTCAGCTATAAGCTCCCCACCCACGCACACACCTGTGTGCTTGTCTGCCCGGAGGTGGGGTAAGTGACAGAGCCCTGGCCCCGCTCCTCCCCCAGCAAACGTTCGCACGAGCGTGTGGCATGTGCCGAGAAAGGCTGCAACCCCTGTAAGAGAGCCCGCCGTGAAACGGCATGTAAGGTTGTGTGCAAGGTCACTGTTCAGCTCCATGAATATGAAATTCTTTTTTTTTTTTTTTTAAGATATACTTTTTTAATTGAAAAC
>NW_010245433.1:30905-60163 GCF_000690775.1 Eurypyga helias | reverse complement strand
GCAGGCTCCAAGCGTTATGCTGCGTTCATCCCATCCAGCTCTATCAAAGCAGTTCAAATGGCAAATGACTTTTATAAGCCCTTCTTCCCACCAAGCTCTCGCTCTAAGCACTGAGGCCTGGCAACAGTGGAGCTGCTACAGGCCCGTGCTGCGCTCTGAAAGTCACACATGGCGCCTCTTGTTCTAAAATCGTGTTTATTTCTCATTCTTGCTACAAAGTGATACCATGACAGGTCAGGTCCCACTGCATCTAACTGTTGCCAAACACTGACTACATTCCCCTTTATTCTATTTCTGACTTTAGCTTTTCTAAACAGTGTTTCGTGGCCAAAATCATTGGCTGAGTGGAAGCAAGTAAAATATCACATTGCCATAGTCAATATTCCTCTACGATTTAGTGAGGAAAATTTCCCATAGTTGATACATTAACTCTTGTTTTCTGTAATACTACTTTCCTTGAGGGGACCAATCTGCTTCATGTTAAAACTGATGCTACTAGGATGTGTCTCTTGATAAAAATGAAATGTTGAAGTCAGTGGCATCACTGACTGATTTCTTTCAAGCTTTGACTTGGAATTGTAAAGCTACTAGAGATTCTAGGAATATGGGGAAAATGCCAGAAAACTCCAGGATTCCTGTGTATTGGGTTTGCGTGGCAAAGTTTTGGTAGCAGGGGGCTACAGGAGAGACTTCTGTGAGAAGCTACTGGAAGCCTCCCCTATGTCTGACAGAGCCAATGACAGCTGGCTCCAAGATGGACCCACTGCTTGCCAAGGACCAGCCCAGCAGCAACGGTGGTAGCACTTCCGGGATAAAATGTTTTGAAAGGAGAAAAAACGCCTGAAAAAAGGGAAACTGCAGGAGAGGGAGAGAGAGCAAGATGTGAGAGAAACCAGTCTGCAGACCCCTGGGTCAGTGGAGAAGGAGGGGGAGGAGGTGCTCCAGGCACCAGAGCAGAGATTCCCCGGCAGCCCGTGGTGCAGCCCACGGTGTGGCCGGCTGTGCCCTGCAGCCATGGAGGGTCATGGGGGAGCAGAGACCCACCTGCAGCCCAGGCGGGACCCCACGCCAGAGCAGGGGGATGCCCGCAGGAGGCTGTGACCCCGTGGGCAGCCCGCGCTGGAGCAGGCTGCTGGCAGGAGCTGTGGCCCCGTGGAGAAAGGAGCCCAGGCTGGAGCAGGTGTGCTGGCAGGACTTGTGACTCTGGGGGACCCAGACTTAAGCAAGCTGCTCCTGAAGGACGGCACCCCATGGGGGGCGACCCAAGATGGAGCAGTTCATGAAAAATCACAGCGCGTGGGAAGGACTCACATTGGAGAAGTTCATGGAGGACTGTCTCCCGTGGGAGGGACCCCACGCTGGAGCAGGGGCAGAGTGTGAGGAGTGCTCCCCTGAGGAGGAAGGAGCAGCACAGACAACGTGTGATGGACTGACCACAACCCCCATTCCCCATCCCCCTGTGCTGCTCAGGGGGAGGAGGTAGAGAAACCAGGAGCAAAGCTGAGCCCGGGAAGAAGGGAGGGATGTGGGAAAGGTGTTCTAAGATTTGGTTTTCGTTCCCTTCTCCTCTGATTTCATTGGTGATAAATTAAACTAATTTGTTCCCTAGTTGAGTCTGTTTCGTCCATGATGGTAATTGCTGAATGATCTCTCCCTGTCTTTATCTCAACCCAGAAGCCTTTCATCATATTCCCTCTCCCCCGCCCAGCTGAGGAGGGCAGTGACAGAGCGGCTTTGGTGGGCACCTGGCCTCCAGCCAGGGGCAACCCACCACACTCTGAAAACCTGAACTCATTTTTATTTTGCCTTTGCATTATTTTATGTTTTCATTTTCATTCTATTTTCTGAGCCTTATGATGTAACTTTCTTTCTGTTTTACATGTCAACTGCTTTACAAATCAGCCTTCATCTCTTAGACACATGTCAAAAGAGAGTAAGAGATGATTGTTATTCACAGAAATGACAATATTTTTGGTATGCTTGCCAACAAATTCCACTCCTTATATACAAGGCTATAAGAAAAGGAGATCAGAACAATCTGGCCAAGGCTAGCCACTGTAGTCTTTGCATATCAAATGCCATTGTGGCTCTTTTCAATTGAAAGCATGAAAGGTGAGGAAGTTTCCATTACCCTTTAGTTACTTTGCAAATACTAATCATCAGTGAAGGATCCTAATAATAGGAAAGGTGTGGAGGTGTGTAATATGACATGTGCAAGAATGATAATGCAAATAGTAACTTCAATAAATTACAATAGTAAAGCAAAGTAAATATTATTCTTTTTAAATTGTTTTGCCACTTGCATTTTATTCTTGGAGACAAAGAGACTTGTGTGCTCACTGAGGGTACTCGGTGATTATTACTTGTTAAGGTGGTCTGGGTGTGTTGCAGACTTGGAGGATGCAAAACCACTGATGGCAATCCTTTTCAGGCGCGATGTTTAAACTTGTGAGTGCTTGGCTCTCGTAGTGGACTGAACATAATCCTGCCCTTCTGCACAGTTGTATTGGTGTCCAGGGGCACTTCCATAAGTGCTGGGGAGTCTACCTTTATTTGACAGACACCTACCTACCAGGCAGCCAGGTAGATTGTATGACAATCTTTTTAAGGGAGTTGTAGAAGCAGAAGCAGAGGGTAACATGGATGAGCTCTAAGCCCAAAGGGAAGCATGTATCAGCAGAATCTTTGCAGATTACCTTGCGAGTAGATATACTGATTTTAATCACTTTTGCATGGCAAATTGCATGACTGTGGTTGCACACTGTGGTTCACAGTTATGAGTGAAACTCTCCCTGTGCTCTTTATGAGTTTGAAGTAGAGAAATGATCTGAATCACTATTGTCTAAAACTTTTCTGAACTGGAATTTAATATTGCTCCTGCAAACATCAAGTTATTGGATTGAAACCAGTGTGTTATTTCCTTTGCTGTTAAGGGTCTCCTACTTTGGCAGAATAATGTTCTCAATTTCAGCTGAATGGTTTCTTTCAAGATATAAGATAAGGTCCATCAAATTACATTGTTTTACAATTATTTGGATAGTGTTTTCTGCCTTGGTGGAGATACTGGAAGTATGAAATAAGCTGGCAGTGGATGTAGAGATAGAGCTCATCATTCATTGTCTCCATGGATAAAGCCAAGCTGTCTCTAGGTTCTGGGAAGGGGCAGAGTCCCTGCTCAGAACATAAGACCTAAGATGAATTTGTTTGGTACTTGGGAGATCAGAATCTTTCCACTCCTTGGGAGGGAAAAGGAATGTGTATTTCTGCTCCTGAGCTCCTCCTTCCGTAAACCCTTCTAAACCTTGTGCTATCCAAATGCAGTAGTCACTGATAGGACAAAAAGAGAGCAGAGTTTTTGTCCACAATGTGGTGTTTCAAGGTGATGTCAGCCTTGGATTCAGAAAATAAAATTAATGAACAAAAGAGGGGAAGCAGAAACATGACATGTAGAAAGGAATAAATCTGCGGATGATACTGTCTCCATCTTGCTATACAAAATGATTCCTCAGTCTGCATGGCAGCAGCATGGGGAAGAGGGGGTTGATGATTAAAAATAAAGTAGAGGGACATCTCCTAGGGCCAGGTTGCTCCTTTTCAAGTCTGGGTCCACCAGGAAGACCTGTGTGGAGTCGTGAAGAGAAGAGTGGAGTCACACTCTAGTGGTGTTTCCTACGACAGGCTACTCCAGGGTTGTTCACCCTGTTCCTTACTTCTGTTGCACTCACCACAGTCAAAGAGCAGATGCCACAGCACATAGTCCACTACCCTAATCCACTTTAGAAATTCTTAAATATTTATTCTATCCTGTTATCTAGTTAAAGTTAGTTATCTTTTACCACCCCATTATCATTGTCTTCTGTGATAAGAATACAAAACCTAGTAGCAGCCTTTAAGACTCCCCAGGAGAATCTTTACTGCTGTATAGAGATTTTTGTAACACTTGTTTTCTAGCTTTCTATAGAGATACCATGTTTTTTACACTTATATCAAAAAGGAGCCATCAGCTGAACAGCAGTGAACTTGCTAGCTGAAGCCTACAAGCTTTGTGAGATTTGTTTGCCAGGCTTGTGAATTCTGGCAAAGAGGCAGCTGTAATGCTTCAATTAAATTAACAGATTTGCACAGAGCCCTAATACCTGACCTGAACTGTTTGCTAGTAGGAAAATTACTGCATTCCTGGTTTAATTTCTTATATTTCTCAGCTCTTAATATAAGCAGGTAAGAACAATTGCTTTTAAACTCATGGGTTACATTCCTCTCTCCCACTCCTGTCATAAAATTTTATGGGGTGGTTCAAAAGTCCTACGGAACAGTTTGCTTGACCATAGAGGGGCCATCCAGAAAAGACAGTCTAGAAAATCCATCTGATCTGTGGTGAATATCTCAAATGCCAGGGAGTTAGATATCATGTGTTTAGAGATCTGAACTCCTTTGTTTGCATCTTTGGGTTTCTGACAGCTGCCTTCTGGCCTCTGGAGTTGTAAATCTGTGAGGACATCATGCCCCTTAACTGTTTCACGCAGGTACCTTCTTTGTACATCAAGTGTCTCCGTGCAGCTCAGGGGTGTTTTCTTTAGCTTTGGGATTTCTGCTGGTCTGGAGGAGTCATGATCCACCACCACCACCATTACCTCATGGACACATTTATTTCTTCTTTGCTTGCTTAGCCTTTGCCTGTTAAAGTGATGGCTGAATTCCCCAAATAAGTCAAAAGCCCACAGGCATTCTGCAGGGTCCATCACTTTGCATGGATCCAAACACAGGCGATCTGTGGAGCCAAATCTTCATTTGTGGCTCAAGATGAGCAATCCCAAAGAGGATGGGGTAACAGTCAACCCTTCAGATGCCACTGGAGTCATTACAAGACCAATTGTCAGTCCTCTAGCACCTTTTGTATACAGAGTGTGAAAGGCAGCTGGCTATTAGCAAAATGCCTCCTGGAGAGTGTTTTAGGTACAGTACCACATTTCCAGCTGTCTGGGTGGCATTGCAGTAATTGCCAACTGGCATTTAGTCTATGTACACAAAAGATGTCTTGTGACTGCCCCTCAGTGATGTCACAGCTACGTCAATAACCTTCAGTAAATACACAAAGTCTGACTTTTATCCTTTCCCTTACAATTTCCATTACATAATACCTAGGAGACTCTCCAGGCATTGCATTTCTAAGGTGATTAGTGCATTTCTTGAGAAGCTAATGTCACTTGGCCTCTGGCTCCATGCCTCAGAGCTCCACAACTGGTGCAAGTATTAACCATCCAAATGGCACTGCTTGTTGTGCCTGCTGCCTAATCAAAAACTGCCACATAAATGCCTTAAATGTAAATTGCTTCAAAGGCACTCTAAATGCAAGAAAATATTGCAGAATAATTAGGAAAAAGGATTTTCCCCCTCTTATCTCATGATAAAGAACATAGGAAGCCTCCAAGCCAAAATTAGTTTTCCTGAGAATTCACAATTAAAATCTTAAGTCTTCTCTGTGTGATAAAAAAACACTTATTTTCTTTCTCATAGAGTGGGATTAAATCGACCATGTTTACTATGCCTCCTTATAGACAGTACAAGCAGACCAGAATCTGGAGTTGCAGTAGTAAAACCTCAGAATGAAATAATGTGTTCACTAACTGAAGTGCTGGATGAGTCTCTGTGGTAGCAGAAAACAACATATTCCATTTCACTTACTGCCAAAAAATATGTACATAAAAGCAATGGGACTAGCATGCTGTTTAGCTCAGTTATGGGGAAAAGAGATGCAGTTTCCTTGTCCTCCCAGTCCCCTTTCTGCCACCAGTTTCACTGCTTCGGTTAGCATTGGGTTTGCTGTGAGTTTTCTCGTCACGGGTGACAGGCTCGCTGGGGCAAGAGGTGCAAGATGAGATTCACGCTGGCTGACTTTCTGGGATGCAGAGGTCTCATTGTCACTGGCAGCAGTTCTGAGGTAGAGGAAAACACAATGCATCATAACACCTCGGGTCTTTGAAAAGTGGATTTGACTGTTCTATAGTACAAGAAGGCAGCTGGGGAATTTATTAACCATGATTTTAGAAAATTGAAACTCTGCTTTATAAGGTGTTTTTTTGCTTTGTAAAGAGTAAGTCAGATCTGAGTTTAGTGCTCACTGTCTGAGTCTTCATTATGAACTAACAGCAGAATCTCATGTGCCAAAAAAACCCATGTTTTTCTCATTCTCTTCCCAAACCTCTCCTTGATCCTGATTCTGAAGTTTGAGTTTGGAGCATAGGAGGGGTTTAGATACGGAAGAAAAGAAGTGAGCATTGACCTTGAAAAAGGGTCTTCCACAGCATGTGTTTTGAAACACTGATGTTCTTTTTCCAGTGTGGTAATTTTCCTCCTCTTGTTTTTGAGGTGGCAGTCTATACTTACGTAGTACGTGTTTCACGGTAAGGATGTACATTTCAATATGTCAACCCTTTCAAGCTCTAAGAGTTACAACCAGCTACAATCAGCAAAACCAACTTCCATTTTTTGAGATAAAACTGATTATCTTCTTTTAACAAAGAAATGGATGATGAAGACTTCAGCGTTCTCAGTGCTAACTTCCCAGGGGTCTGGCTTTTTCCAAACACAGAGCAGCAGAGTGTGCTTGTTGTTGGATGCCATTGGTTTTAAGATATGGCGTTACACATATGTAATTTACATTCAGTAACAAAGGCTCAGAGGATCAGTCCTGCTTTTTAAATGGGTGAACACAATTCTTTTAAATTTATTTGTTTCTTGGTCAATCATATTAAAAGAATTGTTTATTTTTATTTTATTTCCTTAATGCACTGTTTAAAAATTATATTATGTTCCAAGATAGTTCTAAGATAAACCAATTTAAGATAATGAACATAATTCTTCCTTTTGTTTAGCTCTGCTTAATGCTCCTCTGCCAGAGATAATGCCATTTTGTAGGTGGCAGCTATTAACTACAGAGGCACAGGGATTTGAAACAGAAAGAGCCTTCCTCTTGTTAGCTGCTGGTATTATTCCTCTTCTGCCCTTTCCTCAAAAGTTTTGCCTTGCAGACCTCCTACGGAACATACTTGAGCACAGTGTTGCAATGGCAAGATATCAGTCTCTGTTCTGCACAGAATTTGTTTCTTTGCAAGTGGGTATCCCAGAAGTTATAGATGCAGCGACCATCCTGATATCCTGGTGGGCACGTAGTATTGCCGTGTAACAGGAAGATGTAGTATTTGGAGGATAAGTAGAATGCATTCACCTTAAAGCAGTACATTCCCACTTAGCTGAAGGGTAATTTCCATTCAAGGAAGGGTGGAAGGTTCAGCTAACCAAAAAAAATTCCTATGAAACATTTATTTTCATTCTTTGAAGCTTTCAATATTTCATGAAAATAGTGAACTTCACTAAAATTTTGGTTGCCTGGCACCACCAAGACACCTGCACCACCTGCATCCTCTGTTTGGGCATTTTCCATTAACAGAGGGGCCCAAATCCCTCCTGATCCAGAATATCAGTGCAACCACCCAAACAAGCTGCCTTTAACACAGGTTGTTCAGGGCTTTCCAGGGTTTCCCAGGCATGCTGCTCACATGAGCTCCGAAGTCCTGAAAGTCACACAGCAAAGCTGATCTAAGTGTCAGTTATACGAATTTCCTACCAGCTCACTACGCAGTTTCACTCTTCAAGGGTTTCTAAGTATGTGCCAGTCAGCCAAGAAAATGCAAATGTTTCATTCTTTTTCCTTCTCCATTTTCTCTTCATCAGCTCTATTACAGACAAAAAGCAAGCAAGATTTATTCATGGTGGAAATCTAATGATCACAACGTGTTATATTAAGATAAGGAAATTAGTGTTCCTGGACTAGTTTAATTCATTTACATTATGCTTTCCTCCAATTTGTTACTTTTCTGCAAATTAATATATAATCTGGGTATCCAAACATCCCATAGTGTCTGTAATATTTTGTGCTGATAAACTCACACATAAGCTGTTTTCTGCATAACAGCTAAAATACAGCAACTTCAAGCAACAGTAAATTGGTAAAAGTAATGTCAGATCTGGTACAACTCATTGCAGAAAATGCCAACACAATTTGCATAGAGCTAGAAGGTATTATCTGTTGTCATAATCGCAGTAATATACACCTCAGTAGCAGATTTCCAGGGGACTTTTTACAAGGGCCTGTAGTGACAGGACAAGGGGTAACAGGTTTAAATTGAAAGTGGGGAGGTTTAGATTGGATATCAGGAAGAAGCTCTTCCCAGAGAGGGTGGTGAGGCCCTGCCACAGGTTGCCCAGAGAAGCTGTGGATGCCCCATCCCTGGAAGTGTTCAAGGCCAGGCTGGATGAGGCTTTGAGCAACCTGGTCTAGTGGAAGGTGTCCCTGCCCATGGCAGGGGGGTTGGAATTAGATGTACTTTAAGCTCCCTTCCAACCCAAACCATTCTATGAGTTTGTCTCTCATACATCACACAGTTTTCCATTTACACAGAGCAGCTTCCTTATCAAAGAATAAGGTTGATCAATGTATGAAATCAGTGTGATTTGTATCCTTTTAATTCCTCATGGTTTGGGAAGGAAGGGGTTGCCTATTTTATTACCGAAGTTATTTTTTTCTCAGTTGACAAAAGGAGCACATCAGATGCAAAGAGCAGAGGCCAAATGTTAACTTCATCTGACATGTAACAAATGGAAAAGAACAAAGAGGGTCGGGACGGGGAATATGTGACATACTGCTGCAATGTCCAGGAGAGCAGCTGGCAGCTGCATATCCCCAAAACATTTTACTTGCTTCATTTCAAGATTTTACAACACTTTCTGAACTGTGCTAAACTAATCCCATATTTTTTACAGTTTAGCTTTCAGAATTCATTTTCAAAATCAGATGCAGGCATGGAAATGTATTGCCTTGAAAGCACTTTATGTAACTGTTTCAGTAATGACTGGAGGTAACTAAAGTGATATCCACAGCGACACAAAGCAGCTAACAAGGAATCCATTTAGAATACCATCTTTCCAGTTTCACAAGCATCCATGGAGCTATAAAAAATCAGTACTGTAATATGCTTGTCAGGTGACTAATGACCATAATTAATTTGTTTTCACATCCCAAGATTCCTTTTCTGTTTTATCAACATTTAATTAAAACCATTCAAACCCCTTTGTAGAGTGCAAGTTGCTCCACAAATTCAACTACTATAAAGACTGTGAAAACAAGTAATAATGAATCTTGGTGTACTGTGATATTTGCCACAGCAATGAGATCTGGTCTTGATCTGAGCTTCCAGCCTGAGGCTTATCTCTGAAAACAGCAACACTTTTCATGATAGACTTGAAGCAGAGGTGAATTATCTTATTCAGGGATATAGTCAAACCAAAAATGATTGCTAGCATCTCCAGTCCTATATTCTGTTGTGAATTTCAAAAGATTTTTTTTTTCTTTGAAGGCAATAATTTCAATTTAAAGGGAAGAGTGAGAAGAATAAACTCATTAGGTAGTGAAGGTCTCCCAGTTCCATTCAATAACCATCCATGCTATGAGATTTACGGTGTAATGCAAAGGTTTGTTGTGCAACCTTTTCTCAGTGGTACCACTCAGGAAGATAAATTTGCACTCCAGAAACCAGTTTGATATAACAACACTTACAATGCAAGCGCACTTGCCCTTGCACTACCATCCATACTCTAGCAGCATGTCCCAGTTACTATGAGGATCCTACTGTGTCAATAAGATAGAGAGATGGCCTTTGTCCCACTGAATTTGTGATGCAGTGATCTAAACAGAAATAATTTTCAAGAGCACCTGAATCTGAATAATGAAGATCTTTTTCCAGTATGTCATGTCTAATGACTAGATTTAAATGACGACCTAATACTTAGAGAATATTCCAGTTCAAAATGCTGTATTTGCTGGCATGCCATTAACATACAATGCCATCTTTTTACAATAGCATTAAAATTATCAACTTGTCAAGTATTCATCCAGTCAGATATTCACTTTTTAAATTCCTTGCTGTACTTTTAGCATTTTTGGAAATGGGGGAGGTAAGCTCAAAGTCATATATTCATTTCTTAGGGTGTTCCCCAAGGGGGACAAATTGAGTATCATCACCTTCATAAAGAAGGATTTAAGGCAAGTACAGATTAAATCAGTTCTCAGAGTTAATACAGAATAGATGCAGCACAGATGGGATTTCACCCAGATTTCTTGAGTTTTCATCCAAAATATCATCTTGCTGTTTCATTTTAATGATTCAATGTGTTTATGAAAAGTTCTTTTAAACAAAGTTTTTGTCTTATTAATTACACACCACCACTTCGGAACTTTCTGCTAACAGCTTTAGGAAAAACCTTATAAATTGCATGATTTTTTTATATAATACGGGAATTCATATGATTTAATTCAGATAGCTACAGCCAACACTTATCTCAGGAGATATTTACATCGGGTTTGTCTTGCACACATTGTTATAGTTCTGTATGAATATGCTTCCCACCAGCAATGATGTAAAGTGTTAGAAGATGCCAAATTATTGCTTAAAATGTTGCACCAATTCCCAACATTTGTTCCCTGGAGAAGGGGAAAGTCTGGCATTACGTATCACTGTCTTCTAAATAAAAAACATTTTGAACAATGTGCTTCACTGTGATTGTTGTCCTGTCTGTAAAACTAATATTTCAGCAGAGTAGCAAGAGGAGCTCCCAGTCCACAGATTAGGATTAGATCCATCCTGTAAAGGTGAATGCAAAGAAAGAGTCTTGAAACAGGACAAAACAGGGATTTGTTTTGGAGTACTCATGTCTCTGTAAGTCACTGAAAGTCTATAAATCAAGTCAGAATTTTCCAAAATGGACACAAAAAAGGTGAGTAATCTACAGTTCCTTGTCAAATTGGGAATTTCATATCTTCTCTAAGGAAGAACAAGAGAGTAATTTCTTCTGAATTCTAGATCAAACAAGAAAATTACTGCTTAAGGACACAGTATATTTTGCATTGCTAAAATGAATCAGTATTATAAAAGCTGAAGGATGTTTGCAATCAGATTTGTAATTTTTAGTTATTTTTAGCCACGTAACGAAATGACACAAAGCAACAGTGGGGAAAATCTAGCCATCTAAACAAAATGTGGGCTTTAAAGTTGATCTGAATTTTATTTCTGGCGCTTAAATTCTACTTTTGCTTAGGAAACAAAACAAACAAACACACAGAAAATGAAAGAAAGAAATTAAAAGTAACAAGAAGAAAAAGTCTTCCTAATCACAGCCAATTTGACGTAAAAAAAGAAAAAATAACGATTAACATAAAGTGTATTGTCTTCAAATAGAATAGGCATGCCTTCCAAAAAGCTTGGCCTACACAGAAAACTGTTAATGACTAACAACAAACATATTTAAAACAATATAAAATTTTTTAAAAACTTAAAATGCCTCACTAGGATTAATGGAAAAGCTTTTTTTCATTTTATCCACTATTTCACATGGAACTTTTAGTGATCTCTAAATTATGAACAACTCGGTGAATTGCTTTCAAACACAGCAGAAACATTTACCTTTGGATTTTACCTACAGCAAACCTGGCAATTTTCTGACAAAACATGTTTTTCCAGCCTAAGTTAAAAGTTGAGGAGGGCTAAAATAAAACTTTTCAATCATCACTTTGATGCAGCCCTTAAAATTGGAGACACTTCCTCCTCCCTCACCTACAGAGAAACCTATCACAGATTTCTTGGCAAATGTGGCTGTGTGTTCCATGTGGCTTTGTGGCAGTGATGGCATCTCTACAAAGCAGAGCTTTGATCTTCATCATCCACTGGACTCCACTGTTATGTCTTGTTCATTTTCAGTGAAACCTTACATGGGTACTGGGTTTTTCTTGGTAACTTTTTTCTTTCTTTGCCTGCTTCAATTCATATGTTATGTTGCTAAGACAGAGCATACAGGGTTCATCTTTCATTGCTAATAAATTATTAATCGCAATCTACTGAACAGTTTCGAGCAAAATCGTATGTGTCACTGTAAGCTGTACACTTCTGTCAATTGCTGACAGCACTAAAACAGAAATATTTTCTCTCCCCAACATCTAATATTCCCACAGTCTCCTCCAAAACTCATGCATTAGCTCACTGCTGGAATATAAAATAGCATTTGTAAATGCAATGGGATCATGAAACAGATTAAGAAGTGTCTTGAATTGTTCCCTGCAGAGTTCTGTAGAGCTGCCTTCACATGTAGGCTCTGCTGTTCTCTATCTCCCTTTGTGTTCAAGAGACTGCTCACTGTTTTCAGGCCAGGCTGCTGGGAAGACAGGTTGTTTCTTGGGTGCCACGCTGCAGCAGGCCTCTGCTCCCTCAGAGCCCTTGTATTACCTGTGCAATTAGTTCACACAGACTGATTAAGAACAACATCCTTAAGTCCGGGTAACTAGAGTTTGTTTTCACTCTAGCAGATACTGAATTCAGCCAGTTAGGGCTTGTGGAAATCAGGATAGTTTTGATCCACGTGCTATGTTATAAATATAGGAGCTTAATCACTGACCTGGGCATGGAACAGTTGCTTTAAGACAACAATGCTATTATTAAAAGAAATAAAAAGAGAAATGAGTAATAAAACCATGGAGACATCATGATTTTCCCACAGTGAATTCTGTGACTTCTCATTATGGGGTTATGCAGAGGAGTGAAAAAAAGAAATCATTACATTTTAACGTTTTGTGTTCTCAATGTTCCCACATTAGGTACAGGGGCATAGATACAGCAGAAACACGGCTGGGGCTGACACAGTTCACAGTTCAGTTTGTGCTCCAGTCAAGCATCAAGATACTTTTAAAAATAATTCAACACGTCTAGAAATGCGTCACAAGCATCTTTTGATTGATTAAAATTTCATAGCTAGATCTTTCGTTACAAATACCTTCTTTCAGAAATGTAATTTTAACAGAAATTGTTGACATCAATGTTTAATTCATTTCTTCAATATCCCTAGGTGGAAATTCATTATCACCGGAGCTATTGATCAGTGATTGCTTTATAAATTCATATGCTTGAAAATAACTTGTTACAATACAGCAGAAAACATAAAAAAATACATTACATGGAAAATAACCACGAGAAACAGTAACAGCTTTGGCATATCTTCCCAGAGAGAGAGTTTTCTTCTGCATTAGATGGAGTTCAGATGGGTTTTAATGTTCGGTTCAACCGTCTTCCTGAAGGTTAGAGTTAACTTGGTAGGGGAAGCAGTTACCAAGGAGCAAGTGTGATGCTATTTGTTTGTCTGCATGCCATTTGTAAGCCTCAGCATCAGAAATATTTGTGCAGCGCCTTTGGCTATCAGAGGGTTTGACGGAGATAGCCGCAGAGCAGCTTCACAATGAGCCTGGCAAGGGAAGAGACTGGATGTTAGTACAAGATATTCTGCTCTCAGTGCAGTGATGCCTTACCACTGCAGCTCTTAAGAAAGAGCACTGCTGAATTGCTGAGAACTAAGCATTTTGCTTGTTCTGGCAAAAAGTCAATGAGTGAAAGTAAAATTGCGCACACACACCCTTCTATTGTTCTGTTTGGAAACCTTCCATTGCTTAACAACCCTTTTCTATGAAAGGGGAGAAGTGATGAAAACAATATCCCCATCTGAGGATTTGATAACACTCATTTAAACCTCCCCTCCAAAATATCTATCTACTGCAAAAATCTAGGTGAAAATTTCTTTTGTGAGATCTTTAGTTCTGCAGTCATTAACACAATAGCTTTCAGCCCTCCCACCTGGAATTCCTGAAAGAACTACCAGTATTTTGTGCTGAAAGCCCCTTTTACAGAGATCATTATAAGTTACATATTAATGAACTAATTTGATAGAATTATTCTGCACAGTAAGTCATACCACAGCTAACAGTCATATCAAAAGGGCTAACTTTTGTGTCGCTGATTATTTTGCAAAATCCTTAATCTTTGCCTGACAGGTTCACTGTAATTTTGCTTCTCCCAGGAAACCTTTATCTCCCATACAAGTTCAGGCTCCCCATTTTCATTATCTGTACAATGTGTTGACATATGATATAACTAGCAACCGCACAGAATAGTAACACTGAATGGCGGGAGAACGTCTCCCTGTTTATATTACATGAAGGCTGATTTGATGGGCTGCAGCAATTGCGGCTGAGAGCAGACATAAGAGCAGCCTGACTCTTTCAAGTTGACACTTTGCAAATGCCATGCAGGGCTTGCCACGGCTGCATGCTTTGTATCAGTTGCGCCAGGAGATACAGTAAATGTCACTCCTCAAAGCTGCACATTACCAAATTAGTCCTAGTGTCAATTGTTATCTGGCAGCAGTCAGTTGCCAAGCCGGCACTGTATTTTCAAGGGCTTGCTGTTTTACAATGAAAAATAACAGGCCCAAGGGGGCTGAAGGACTGCAGACGCCGGCGGCTGGGACACGTGAGGATTGCCAAGCGGCACGATTTCCTTTTGTGCTGCCTAATAAGGCAACTTGTGTCATTCCCTGGGTGCTCGCTTTCAAACAGAGGACGAAATTTGTCCCTCTGTTGTACTCTTCTGTAAGCACCACTGAGTGTAACCAGTGGCAGAACCTGGTCCAACGGGTACAACTGCAAAAGCAAATACGGTGTGATACAGCCCAGACAGAAGACATAGTTTTCCTGATGAGGAGAGTACTGTGAAGTGCTAAGGCCCCACTTCTGTTGCCTGAAGAACAAAAGAACAAATAAGAGCTTCTTATTCTTCTGGACTTCAGCTTTTGCAGAAAATAAATCTGTCTGGGAGCCATGGACAAAACCCCACCTTATTTCACATTTCATCTATATACCATTGTTTGAAGGGGTTGATGATAGAAAAAAAAGCACTGGCCATGTTGGAAAGCTGTTTACATAACTTTTCCTTTCTGAGCACAAAAACCAGTCCATAAGGGAAAAATAGTGCTTTAAATGACTTGTCTTACTAGCAAATATTTCTTAGTTTATGTTTTAAAATTATTTCAAAGTTACATCTCACAGATTTCTCTGCACATTGAGTTTTAATCTCTTTATCACATCTTCATTCTCCCACATTATAGTTAACCATGGCCTCAACAACTGAAATTAGACAGCTGATTTACAAGACACCTTCAGAAGATTTGCTCTAATGCCTTGTTTTCACTGGACACTTTTACAAGAATGTAGAAATAGTCACAGACTCAGACTCAAGACTCTTTCCTACAGCATGGTACAAAATACTTCTTGAAGAGCAGCATAGGATAATCTTTTTCCTAGCTTAGGTCTCAATCTGTCTTTATACTTACAATTAGGACTAAGTCCTTCAAATTGTGAAGTTTGAAGATTTGTAAAGATATATCGAAAATGTATCTTTAATTCTGGGAGTGGGGACCTGTCTTGCCTTTTCTGTATAAACCCTAGCCTTGGCAAAGAATCTTAAGAGATGACTTAGAAGCCAACTAGGAAATCACAGATGCACAATTTTACCCTCTCTGATTTAGACAGAAGATAATGGGTCTTTGAAATTCAAAGTTTCTCTATTGCCACTGACCCTGTTCTGATCTACTCTCTCCGCTCCCATATATCCTTAACATCTGTTTCACACAGTAGAGCTGTTGTTAGCAATGTGAACAGACCATGTTCAGACCTGGCTTGTGGTACAAGACCTCATATGATGGCAAAATAGACCTCAATTATAATGCATATTCACTTTCTTCTTGATTTACTGGACAGGGGAGGAGGACCATGAGGTTGTGACATAAGTGTACTTGGCACATAATAGGAGAGCAGCCTCAGAACAGCACGTTCACACCTTCCACCTGGATGGTGCAGACAGCTGGCTGTAGAGTCCAAAAATGCTGGTCTTCTGGATGGGGCTCTTTGTTTGCTTGGTGCCTCACTGTCAAAGTTGATTAAGACATATGAAACCCACTCCTCTCTTATCTGGTGCAAATCTGAGTTTACTGATGCCAAATGAGGTACCCTGGATATACATCAGTGAAACTGATTAAAATTTGGCCTTAGCTTTTTCATATAATGAAAGGAAAATATCCTGCAGGTAGGTAACATTTTTTGAAGAATGTTATAAAACAGTTCATAAAATATCCCAACTAAATAATATCTTTTGAGCCGTTTATATAAAATAGAGAAGCTTTTGCAGAACAAAACGTCAGTGTGTTACAAATCTTCAGGGACACCCACTGCCTTCTTTCTGGAACTGCTCCTGCTGTCTTATCTCAGTGCTAGGATTTGTGACTGATACTTGCTAGGGTGCCAAATCTACCATGGGGATACCCTTGTCAGGGAGAAGAGATTAAATTGGTGGTATTTTGGGAACTTGTGCCAAGATACAAATGTCCTAAACAAAAGGATACTTAAAGAGGTAGTATAGACAGGAAAATGGCTTGGTTTCTCTACACCACCATACACTTTCTCTCCAAGCACTTTATATGTATTTTCAACTAACAATGCTTTAACACACTACAAAGTGTAATTTCATTTTGCAACATAATTTCCTTGTAAATAGGCTGAAGGACATCTCTGCCACAAGCACCTAGCCACATAACTTCCTGAAGTTGTCAGGTTTTTCAGAGATCTTACTGTGCATAAATATGGAAGGAAGTGACAGTCTTTATCTAATTCTTGGTGGAGGTAAGAGTGTCTTTTAATAGACATTAATAAGTATTACACCTATTCTATTATTCCTCCTCACTGATCACTTTTAAAAGAAAGTAGAATAGCCCTTTTTTTATGGCACAGAGCTAAAACAGATTATTCCCACACCAATCTTCTGTACTTTTATTGGCAAGTTAAATAGCATACCCTTTCCTTGTATTCCCCCAAGCAATACAAAGAATAATTGTTTAGAAGAAATAAAAATATTTGTTGGTTATTTCAAACTACCTAGCACACCTGGGACTTCAAAATCTCATTGAATTTCTCACAGATGCAGTTTTTCAGAAAGTTTCAGCATATCTTCACACAGACTGAACTTCAAGGATAGTATTTTTTGAAACCAGATCTCAGCACAAAGAGACAGGAGAGGAGAAATCCAACTTGTGGTAGGAGACCAGTCTTGATCCTATTAATTTCACCTCAAAAATGTAAAACTCTACTACAAGCTTTTAGACCTCACAAAAGCTCAGAGATCTGTAAAGATTACAAATTGTATTTCAGCATGCTTGTCCTGTGCTTTGCCTATACCTTCAGAAAATTTGCTGCATAATTAATATTTTCTTAATAGGATATTTTATTAAAGGATTTTAAACTAAAATTTTCAATTATTAAAATGTTTGGATTCACATCATCCCTGTGAGATGATACCAGTCTTACCTTGTGGATGAGGAAAAATCTCTGAACACAGGGATTAAATATTTATGCCAGGTCAGAAACTAGGACTTAATGGTAGAGCTTGGAATATAAACCAGACCTCTCAACAGCCAGCGCTTCCCTTCAGCCACATGTTCATTCTTGCATGTGCTGGGTGGCCAAATTGCAGGCTATGCGTCTCACTGCTTAATTCAGCAGTCACAGGCTGTGGCAGGGAGTAAAGCAGAACTGTTTTTAGTGGGCCAGATTCCCTCTTTAGCCAGTTTAAAGCAATTCAGTTCTATGAGTCTCTTCCTAATTTGTCCTGATGCAGCTAATAGAAGGATCAGACACAGTTAAGGATATTTCAAATAACCTTTTAAAGTCATTATAACCCATCTTTATGCCTCATATTGGGATTCATTGACTTTAAGAGATGAGCAGGGCTTGCCTTTTCTGATTTTTGGCAAATTTTCAGACTTCCTGATTTGCTTCCTCACCTACGTGACTTAAATCGCACCCAGTTTGGCTTTGCAATTCTCAGCCAGTACTGATACGTTTTTTACACTTTCCCAGTTTCCCTGCTGACTTGTGATCTTATTAAACTAACAAAATAATTTCCTATTTCCCCTTTCAATTATTCTTGTCCTGCCTGGTGCTATGAAAGAATACAACATGCAAACCCAGACTCAACATTACAAATCTACATACTATTACGGAATATGCACTAAATCAACATGCCAAAATACACATACAGTAGAAACAGGGAGCAAAGCAACTCCTGAATTGCCAAAACACACATAGCTGCATGCCGTTCGTAAGTCACTCATCGTTACAGATATGCATATATAAGCATGCAGGAAACTAGCCCTCCTCATTAGCAACACTACTGTCCTACTGAATTCTTGCACAGATGTCTGGAGAGAATGTGTACTGAAACATGCATGTTTCTACCATAAGAAGCCCACATGCACATACTGAGTGAATAACAATACTAATTCCATGAACATGCAGTTTGAGGTCTTTTAATTACCTTTCAGGCTGAAGACACTGACTCAGTGGTCAGCAACAGAAAGCCCCAGATGATGATAGAAAACATGGAATTCTTCAATCTGGACATCTCCATAAAATCAAGAAAAACTAAGATTCACACATTCCAGTGCTTCTTCCTATTCAGTTTTGGCAGATATGAGGATATTCAGCATCTTCATCCGATAGTAAAACCTGCTTTCTTCCCCAATGCTTTTTTATTTATCTTCCTGATCACAAAGTAAGTGGTGACCTAACCCAGTGCTTTCATCATTCGTCACCTAGGTCAGATCAACACAGTCAGCTCCAATGAATGTTGTCTAAACTCATTACATAAATAAACTAAATAAATGCTATCTTAGTTCACACTATCTAAAACCTACCCAAAAAGTGACACAGGTCTATCTGCAGCACTGGAATTTTTGGACTGGCTGAAAGTTGCAATTTGTACTTATGCAGACAGCTTGCTATTGAGTACAGACCCATGAAAATACGTTGTTTCTTACCTAATCATATTAATTCAATTATTCAAGTAGTTCCTCAACATTCTGCATTCAGACAGAAGTAGTTTAAGTGAATAACCATTCCTCAGCACAAAAGCCAAATAAATTAATTTCAATTACATTGAGTCATTGGTAACATAGATCTTAAAACAACTTCTGGAAGCTAAAAATATTGTGTTACTTCTGTGTTTTCTTTGCTAGTCTCTCAGAAGTGTATTCATCCCTCAGAGGTGAACAATGATCATATTTCTGATTGGACATAATTGATCCCTGTCTCATAAGTATGTATTTGAGAGGATTTGGCTTTCCTCCATACAATTACAGTTAGTTTGTGGATTATGTTTTACCGTATTTGGAAAAAATATCACAGAAGTTCCAAAACATTTCTAAGAATTTATATCTATCCTTCCTTCGTTCCTTCGTTCCTTCGTTCCTTCGTTCCTGCGTTCCTTCATTCCTTCGTTCCTTCGTTCCTTCCTCCCTTCCTCCCTTCCTCCCTCCTTCCCCTCTTTCTCAACCAAAAAGTGTTTTTTCACCGCCAAAGCACAGAACCTTATTCAAAGGATGAAGCTTCATGAGGAAGAAGAAAGAGGAATGACTAGTGGTAGCTTTGGACTAACCATGCTTCTCTTCTGAACTTTTTCTTTTATGATGAGTACCGCTTCTCAGCTGGTAAAACACTACACAATCCACAATGCAGAATCCCTTCATCAAAGTATAAACAATTTTCAAAAATACTAGAGGAATTCGCCTTTTCACAAATGCAAATTCAACTAAAATTAACAAGGCTTTATAATGCAATTTCTTTTATCTCCTACAGGGAGATAAATCTCTTTCCCACGGCTTGTGAGAAGGTGTATTATCTAGGTTATACCAGCTCAATAAAAGTGATACAACTATCCCTATCTGTATCCCTACCACAGCAATTTGTAGCTACTCTGAGTAGACACAAGAGCTTGTTCTTTAGTGATCGTCACACCAAAAACTGAAGGAAAACAAAAGGTATCTCCAGATCAATTAATCTGCAAGCTGAGAACTAGTAGCTAGTGTCAGGGCCTCACCAGTGTCTGCCTCTTCATGAGGCAAACCACAAATGAAACATCAAGTCACAGCATGAGTGCAGGCTCAACACTCTCTCTACAGAGGGAGCATTAACTCAGGTAGAGGTGCAGACTTCAAAAAAAGTGAAAATCCCATATGGAGCTAGATCCGTTATGTGCTTACATATTAGGCACCACAAGGCAACTTCGCACAACCAACTAATAGTAATTTGGACAGTAAGCAGCAAATAGAACATAGATATGTGCAAACTTGCACAATTCTACTTACCTAATTCTTGTGGAATAATCTATGTGCTTTTGCAAATCCTTTAGCATATAGTTTACTTTCTTTGGATGTTAAATACCCATTGAAACCTGGCTTAAAATATCTGATGTAGACCATAACTGCTTGTCAGATGGATAATGATGTCCTATAAACTACAGGACACTGTCGTATCCTATAACAAATATATATGGAACAGAAATGATGGCATTTCTAATACACATTTATCAAAATATTAATTTAGATTATGATGAGTTTTGTGCAACCACCATGTGACATTAAAAAATATTAAACATACGTATATAGTCCTTTTTAAAAAATAAGTGTCCCAACCTTAAACCCTAACTGTCGAGAAACATCAAATGAAATATTGGAAGTATTAACAAAACATTGACATTTTATGGGTGGATCCTTCTAATACACACCCATAAAGCCACAATTCCACAAACATGAACATAAAACAAATGAAGGGTTTAACCAGTAAAATTCCTGAACACAGACATGGTGAAATTATTGCAACCAGTTCTTGGATACTCTCTAGAAACAGGATATGGAAATATAGAAAGAGTTCAAAGACAGGGACAAAGAATGTGTTGTATGAAACAAGGCTCAAGGAACTCCCTCTGTGCCACAGTAAAGACAAAGTGATTCAATCAGTGATATTTGCAAAGGGAAAACAAATCTGAGGAAAATGAAAATAATTTGGTTTTCAATGAAAAATCTGCAGCAAATAGCTGTGTGTTGAATTAAGAAAACCAAGATACATTTTCCTACAAATTCAGGTATTTAAAGAAGAGAAACCATTACATAAATGTACTACTATTTAGAAAAATTCATATAATTTTTTTTAATAGAAAAGGCTTTGTTTCACATACTGATTTAGCAAGGAAGGACATTCAGGAGGCTGAAGTTCATCACAATTATCATCAGCTACTTTAATGTGTACACCTATATCATAAAAGAACAAAAGCCCAAATTTTCTCCATTCATGACTGAATTTTTTTCTGGCATCCAGGGATATATTCACCAGAGGCCCTACCCATCACTCAGATTTAACTTAGCTTTTGTAAGAAATCAGCCTGTATGTGCAGGAGCCCAGCCCAGATGATCACAGTGACCTTTTCTGGCCACAGAGGGTGGGGGTCTTCAAAGCCAGCGTGAGTCAGTGTCTTTCTTGATTAGCTAGCCTGTACTCAATGGGGCACAGCTTTGCTGCTGCCTTTCCATGGGCAGAGCAGATCCTTTAACTCTAATCAGTAGGGACCTGTACTTTGAGATATCATCCTCAGTGCCAGTAGACAACCCAACCAGAATTTTCAGTTCAGTAACGTGTGTACTTTTAGGCCAATCTCCCAAGTTTCTACCTCAGCACGTGGCGATATCTGTCAGATAATTCTCTGTCCTCAGAGGTGAATAAAGAAGAACAAGAGCTAGAAATAGCAGTGAAGAAAAGCACAAGAAGTGAATAATGCAATGTTATGCAAGAAACTAATGTACTGGAAACAATCTAGCAGTAACACAAAACCAACATTCATGGAATTTTTTTGCTACCCAGGGCTTCATTTAATATAGTTTTAGAAGATTCTCCTTTAAGAAAGTTCAAAACATACAAAAAAAAATTACAAAATTGACTTAAAGGACTGATTCTATTTCCAAAATACACCATTTAAAAACCTTACATATGCTCCATTTTATTGTTTTAACTTGTAGAAAAGAAGGAATTTGAATCTATGGAATTAAAATTGTTCTGAAAAAAAGTTTGTTCAGAGACTATTTCCTTAATGTGTTAAACTTGTTTAGACTCTTCAAAAAAATTTAAGTTGTATATCAAGAACTGCCCAGAGGTAGATTAAGATTATTCTTATTTCACTTTATCTCTGGCCAGAACAGTCCCCTCAGATCCAAGAGAGATTTCTGAAGTCAGTCTGTTATGCAGGTGTTATTGTTCCATCTTTACATGCAACAGCTTAAAAATGTAGAGAAATCATGCCTCAACCCTTTTTTTCTCATTGGTGATATTCTTGTTTCTTTTTGGTTTGGGGTTTTTTTTTTTTTTTTTTACACTGCTCCTTAAATTTCTGAGATTAAAGACTAGTAAGTAATGCTTTTCCATAACTCAGAGAAAAACTTTGAGTATGAAACAATTAATGCTTTGCAAGTTTACAGTCAGATTTCACAGCACATCCAAGTGAAAAACCATACACTAAAATTAGATAGGTATTATTTCAGGTATTCAAACTACAAAGGACACAGTATTAAAAACTAGACCCAGTATGATCGGTTAACCTTGGTTAAGAGCTAAACTCCCAACCAGACACTCACTCACCTTCTGCCTCACAGCGGGACCAGTGAAAAAAGAAGAGGAGGAATGAGAAAGCTCATGGGTTGAGATAAAGACAGGGACATTGCTCACCAGTTCCTGTTGTGGTAGACAGACTCAACTTGGGGAAAATTAATTTAATTTCCAGCCAATTAAAATAAAAATGTAATTAATAATTTGGGTATCATGAAACAAAAAAATAAACATTAAAAGCAACACCTTCCTGTTTCCAGGCTATTCACTTCTAATTCTTCTACCTCCTCATGTGGCACATGGAGGGTGTGGTCTGGGGAGGGGGTTACGTCAGTATGCTGCGGTTAACTTCTGCCATTACTTCCTCCCACCTCTTCTCTTCCCCTGGTCCAGCATGGATTCTCCATGGCTGAAGTGGATACCTGCTCCACCATGGAGATCCTCCTCCTCTGACCTTGGTGTTTCTGGTCTTATTTCTCACTCTTCTTTTCTTCCCTCATCCTTCATCTGTCCAGTGTTTTCTGCCATTTCTTAAATATGGGAGGCAGCTCGAGGGGCACAGGAGTCCAAGAAGTCTGGACAATCTTCAAGAAGGAAATCTTAAAGGCGCAGGAGCAGGCTGTCCCCATGTGTCAAAAGACAAGATGGTGGGGAATACCGGCCTGGCTGAACAGAGAGCTTTGGCTGGAACTCAGGAAAAAAAGGAGAGGTTATGACCTTTGGAAGAAGGGGTGGGCAACTCAGGAGGACTACACGGATGCCATGAGGCTATGCAGTAAGAAAAATAGAAGGGCCAAAGTCCAGCTAGAATGTAATCTGGCTACTGCTGTAAAAGACAAAAGATGTTTCTATAAATACATGATTAACAAAAGGAGGGCTAAGGAGAATCTCCATCCCTTATTGGATGTGGGGGGAAACATAATGACAAAGGATGAGGAAAAGGCTGAGGTACTTAATGGTTTCTTTGCCTCAGTCTTTAATGGCAAAGTAAGGCTGCAGCACAAATACTGTGTCAGGAGGGTCATGGTCTATTCCCTCAGGTAACAAGCAACAGGACATGGCCTCAAGTTGCACCAAGGGAGGTTTAGATTGGATATTAGGAAAAATTTCTTCACTTAAAGGGTTGTCAAGCATTGTAACAGGCTGCCCAGGGAAGTGGTTGAATCACCGTACCTGGAGGTATTTAAAAGACTTGTAGATGTGGCACTTAGGGACATGGCTTAGTGGTAGACCAGGCAGTGCTAGGTTGACAGTTGGACTCAATGATTTTAAAGGTCTTTTCCAACTAAATGATTCTTTGATTCTATGTTTTCCCAGAGGTGCCACCATCTTGGCTGATGAAATCAACTGTGTCCCGTGGTGGGGCTGTTGAAGCTAGTTACAACCAGCTGGAACTGACTGGAACTGGCTGTGTCCAGTACAGGGTAGTCACAACCTCTCCCTACAGAGACTCTTGCAGCCCCAACTGCACAGGAATTCTACCTTTTCCAAATGAGAATGATCTGTCCTTCAGTGATTTAAGGATTTAAAATAGGTAGCACCACTGCTTTTGGCTACCCATAGATCAGTCACCACCGTATTCTCTTTTTGCTTGCACATATGTATGTTTGCATTTTTATACTATTAAGCTGGGATTCATTTTATTTATTCATATAGAAATTGCTTTCACTGCATTGCACTGCCATGATTTGGTCCTCATTCAGCAAAAAGTAACTGCTCCAGAATGGCAGATAAGTATGTGCATTTAAGCACATGCAAAAACCACACTGAAGTCATAAGGTACAGCTTGGTGCTTAGATGCTGGTCTGACCTGGGTCACTGGTTAAGGGAAGGTTGTTCTACTGGCTTACTATAACAAAAAAAGATTGCTATGAAGAGCTATAATTTTATTCTTATCTCTGTCATTAAAGCCTGCAAACTGGATCTCGATGTGCTCATCAAGGAGCCACTCCAATTATTAGACATGTAACCTTTGAGTAGGAAAGAAGGTAACAACAGCTTTGATTTGTGAAGATCCAAACCACACAATAGCATTTAGTAAGGTCATTACTGCAGGCAGACCTGCAGTGCTTGAAATTACTTTTGTCTAGACTAACAGTGAAAAGAAACTATGAGCCATCTAGGCTTGAAGGAATTGGATAGAACATAAAGTAAAATAAAGTAAATAAAGGAGAAATCAGACCAACAACAGCATATATTTCCTCTTTGTTGCAAGTAGGTTACTCCTATTGACATTCATGGGAGATGCATGAGTAGGTATTTCCATGAATGAAGGTGGAAAAGGTTTCTGGACCTTATTCTTCAGGAGCTTTTAAACTGTGCACAGGTGAAAATTTACTGGAGGGAGACAAAGTGACCATAGGCATCCCCTACTAACACAGCCGCCTAAGATATATATTGCCTGAAATTTCCTCTGCAGCTCCAAAATCACTATTGCATTATTGCTGAATAATGAAATACCCCTTTCCCTTTGCATTGTTGCAGCAAGCCATGAACTGTGGAGAATCAGGGAGAAAAATCTGATTTATCTGATTAAAGTAATTGCACTTATTACAATTATTTTTTTAAGGTATACTACTTCTTGTCCTAAAAAGGGTATGCAAAATAAACCTGAGAACTTGTACCGCAAAGTGTTTCTCACTTTTTGATTACAAAGGGAACACAAAAAGACTAGCTCTGTTGTAGAAGCATATGTTTGGTCAGATTAATACAAAAATTTAAAATTATCAAATATTTCTCTTATGAGACTAAGGATTCTTACCACTGCAGATACCAGCTCTAAGCTCTCATCAATTATGTTTTACTTCCATAAAAACATGCTACAGCTATGTTATTTTCATAGTGGGAAACAAATTTCTCCCATTTTCTTCATGCTTAAAAACAACTGAATATTTTTTTTGCAATTTTCAAATGCCTAAAGAAAATCATGATCTAGGAGAAGTGAGGCATCATAAAAATTTCATTTTAAAGGTGATTATTTGGGAATATTATATAACTGAAATAAATTATTAGTTATTCGTTACTGAACAACAATTAGCTACTGAACAGGAATGAAATATGCTAAGCAAGATGTGATATGGAAGGGGAGATAGATATAAAGGGAACAATGGCAGAAAGAAAAAGTATAAAGTGGAGAGGATGATAAAAGAGAAGGATAGATTAATAGTGGTCTTGTAATGCATTCCTCTCCAACCAGTTCTGTCTGCAGTTTTGCATACATTCCCTGTTTAGGCTTCAGTCCCACAGATAGGTGTGAGAATAAAAGTTGACTCATGATCAGCTTAACAGGAATGCATTTATGTTTACACTTCATTACAGCTTCAGGATCTGAAGAAGTGGGAGTGACCTACTTCTTACTGTTTGTAAATAGTTGAGGTTTGTGAGTGCTAAGACTCAAAGGGAAAATGTATGTTTACGTGGATGACAAGAATCTGGAGTCAGAACAGCTAATACAAGTATTGAAAACATAACAAACTACTGCTTCAGAGTCTTATCTATCCTCTAGAATTGATTAGAAGGCCTTAATACAGCACATATTATATTCTGCCTGTAGTTGTCTTGGATCATGCTCTGAAGCAATTTCCTTCAAAGACCAGAGTTTTTGATCAAATGACTCAATGCCTGATCCACTATAATAATCTTAGGGACCTAGTCACCTGCAGCACTTTTATCCATGTTCTAAAAGGTGCTGAGAACCTTCAATTACCACAAAAGTCAGAACAGTCAGCATTTGGAGAGTCACCGCCACATGAAACTGAATCAATGCTAAGAAACAAGCTGCTATGTGCAAACCCCAGGAATGTTGCTTTCTTGTGTTGGCAACAAGTGATGTTCAGCTGGAGAAGATCTCCAGTGGGTTATCTACATTCCAATATGCTTTAAACCTTCTGTGTGCTTGGGAAGAGAGCTGGCTGTACCTGGCTAACATGCTGCTGAACACTGGAAATTAAATGCAGAAGAAGCTATGTCCTAATATAAATTCCTAACATCCCTTGTATCAGGGGTTTGTATCACACTTTTCCTTGTATCACACTTTTCCTGTGTTCTGCCAGAGCTGGAAAAAGAGTCCTTCTTTGTCGTGTTGTCTCACCACCTCCAAGGCGTTCAACTCAGCAGGCAGGTGCTGTAGAGGAGAGAATGAAGAGAGTGGGAGCCCCTGCATGTGTTAACACTCTGTGTAGCTATACATCTGACACATTCCCTCTCAAAATTTCTCCACTTTCGCTCTTCCTTAAGCATGTAAAACTCCACACTGCTTCAACACAGGGAAGTGCAGATGATAAATACAATCATATACCCGGCTTCACAACCTTCAGTGAAAGTACTGTCTAATGAGAGGACGTTCACTAGACGGACTCCTCCTTTGTACTCTTACATAGATTTACTTACCTGTAGTCTGACTTTTTATCTTTTTCTTGATTAAAAGCATATTTTTTAGCATAAAAGCTAAGAAATGCGTTTGGAAAAAGGTAACAAAGTTTATACTCTTGCCATCAAATTTGCACTGGAAAACATCCCTTTTGCAGTGCTGTGCCACCACTCAGAACATTGGAAATTTGTAAATAGATTTAGCTTTGAGAAATCAGAATCTTCCTGAGATTTTACACATTATTTCCCTTTACAGTAAGTGTTAACCCCTCTTGTCAATGAAACCTAGTAGTGGAAGATCCTTCAGTTTATGCTTCAAAATAATCAGATTTACAGAGGTGATGTTGCATTTTATGGCAAGGCAGCTTTTTTTTATGTTTGAAGCTAAAAAAATCTGCCCTAGATGGAATGCTAAGTTTGATATCACCTTACAAAAGTCAAATCTCTCCCATGTCCTCCCACACATAGTCTTGACACCCACACAGGTATGTGACACTTATCTACACTCACTCAGCTTAGCACTGCCACCACACACCTCATTACCTCCTTCAATTTCTACATTTTTAACATCTTTTGCAGCTTCACAGAAGGACTTGACTTTGAAAAACACTGAAATAACTTTAATGGGGGGATTTAGTGTGCATTTTCATCAGGCTACAACTACAATGCATGACATTTAAGTTAGAAATGTAATCAAAATAAATAAAGTGGAATAAATTTTATTTATGAGGCAGAATTATGTAAACTTGACTGCAATTTTATCTAATTAAAATGTTCCTAAACTCAAGCTTTTCTGATGCCCTCCCTGATTCTTGACTGGTGAGAATTTGTACTCTGACGTCTTGCCTCACCAGTTATATGTCCTATCATTTTTATTTTGTACCAGTAGTGAGAAAGGTGTAAATCCTCAAAGGTGCATGAGGTCTTATATCTTATTCTGTTTAATGAAGCTGGCAGATCCTACATATATCACATCATTGAGCTGAAGTGACCAAGTGCATGTTACACTGACTTCAAGGATAAGGAAATTACCTCATTTGAATGTATGTCAGCTGTGCTTTCTGATTTCTAAGGAAATATTGAAGAAAATATAGATATGCCTGCAGTGGCTTATGTCAGACTGTTTTAGATTTCTATATTTCATTTGAATTCACACTGCATTAACCATATGTGAGGAGTGCATTATGTGAGGATTTAGGTGTTGCTTATCCTTCTTTTTTTAGTGCTACAGTAATCCAATATTTTATATCACTGGAGTTTCTCTGCCTTCACTGTGATTGCTCCAAATTCATGAAGATGTGGACAGCTGAATAATCAGTCAATGTCTGTACTGACTTTTGTGTCTCAGACCACAGTGTTTTGTTAGCTGACAAAGCACATACAAATATTATTAAGCACCCAGTCTTTACCAATGTGTCCTGATGTCTGTGTGTTCAAAACAATAAAATTTCTCAATTCACTAGAGTTCAATACTCAATACATACAGATTAGCCAGTATGACACAAGTAAGTTTCAGGTTAAAAGAAATTTCCTCCCCCTGATGCTGTGGATCCCAATTCTACTACATTTCTGTCACACATGTAAAAGGACTTCTGCTTCTGGCACAATTCTCTGAAAGCTGATGAACACATGACTTCCAGCAAAACAAAAGTCATATCCTTGGATTCAATTTATATGCCAGCAGATTGGATGGGGTGAGCGTGATGTGAGAATGACTTCTGTGTTACTTTGCGTATTACTTTCTTCTAGGCTGCTCAGTGCTTCTTCTGTCCCAGTCAGCCTGACCTAAGACCAGCCCCTTGTTGCATCTGTTCATAGACCATCTTCAGCCTTGAGGTTGTACAGGAGACAGGCTGGCCTTGACTCAGCAAAGTGAGAGACCTGCTGTCAGTTCTTCCAAACCTCTGTCCTTCTGCCACTCACTCCCTGCTCACCTGGGCAAGAGAGAGGAGCAGAGGCTTTCTGTCCCAGAGCCCTTCCCCGGGGCAGCTGAGCATTCATTTACACACAGGTCATGACTATCTTTTCCAAGGATCAACAATTAAGCAGCATTTGAATCATCTTCTGAATCAGTTAGCTCTTTTTTGCCATTTCTGAAGTACATAATTTTTCACCTATGATACTGTTGTAAAATCCCAATCTGGGCCTGAGATATTTTCCTAAGAAAACAGGGGCAGTGATAGGAAACATCAGGGTCTCCTCACAGAAAGAAGAATAATTAAAGGAATTAGGGGGTTATGTAACTAGGTAAGTGACACGAAATCATTTCAGGATTCTTTTATCAACTGTTTTTCCTCTTTCACAATCCAAAATAATAATTTCACATTAACTAGGAGATTAACTAGCCCTGAGGAGAAGGACTTGGGGGTACTGGTGGATGAAAAGCTGAACATGAGCCGGCAGTGTGCGCTGGCAGCCCAGAAAGCCAACTGTATCCTGGGCTGTATCCAGAGAAGTGTGGCCAGCAGGTCGAGGGAGG
>NW_010245433.1:29922-30448 GCF_000690775.1 Eurypyga helias | reverse complement strand
TAGTGGAAGGCGTCCCTGCCCATGGCAGGGGGGTTGGAACTAGATGGTCTTTAAGGTCCCTTCCAACCCAAACCAGTCTATGAGTATGAGTAACTACTTTTGCTGTATTTCTTACTAGACTGAGTGCACTTTAGCAATGTATTTGCAGTGAAGCAACAGTGGACAATTAAGTTCTGAAGCAGAGCTGACAATATTACTGGGAGAATATATTCTGTATCCATGTGAGTCTACCCAAGTAGTTCTTGAAATTAACCAGCATTTCATTTTCACTAAAAAAAAAAAAATGGACACTTTTATTTGAATTGTCCCATTTCTATGTGTTTGAATCAAATATGAAGGTTTCTTATTAGTTTGCTTCAAATATTAGTGTATGTTGCACACTACAAAAAAAAGTTTAAAAAACAATTTGTTGTTTAAACAGAAGGCTTTAAAAGAAATAAAACTGCTTGTACTATTTCTTTCGCAAATTATTTTGAAATTATCAGGTTTTCTGCTGATTCTAAACAAAGCCAAGTTATCATTAAAT
>NW_010245433.1:0-29912 GCF_000690775.1 Eurypyga helias | reverse complement strand
GGCACTGATTTGTACTGAATTTCTGCTTGATTCTTCTTTTGTTGCTGCTGACCACAAAGGGCTATTTTGACCTGCACCTAATCCCCTCCACCAAATTATTCCACTGCAGTGCTTTTCCCTTTAACTTGGTAAATTGAAGTTCTTGCTCATTACTGTTCAGTTATTCTTTTGGCTAAGCATTACATAGAAATTTAAAGAACAAGAATCTTTTAATTCTTTTTTCCCCTTTCCAGTCAGATGGCTGCCTTAAAGCAAAATGTTTTGATGAAAAACAGGGTTGCTTTTAAGATATGAGTTTCTTTTTTTTTCCCCTCCCATAATTTTTGATGGCACCTGGGGTAGGGAGGCCCGTTGCCTGCAAGAAGGAATGTTATATATGTGGTGTTTGTGAGTGAGGCAGCATCACAGGAATGGAATGTGGAAAACTGTCTTGTCTTGCTTTTCCTTTTCCCATTTTTTTTGCCTGTTTCTGTCTACACCCTTTTCCTTTTCTCAGTCATTTAGTGGGTTTTTATTTTTATTTCTTTTTCTTTTTTGAGGAATTTTTATTAAAGCCAGCTCAGTTTATGCTAGCAATTATCCCAGAGGCACATGAACTAATTGCTCTAATTATTACTTGAGGGTCATATGGGGAGATTTAGAACCTGAGGCCAGCTATAAAGGAGCAGGTTAAAAATTATCCTTCTTGAATTTGAGAGGCAGTTGATAACTCCTGGTGTTGCAATGTTCTTAACTACTGGGGGAGAACCTGATAAAAGAGGTGGAGCAAATGGTACAGAAATATGTTTGTTAACCTGATTTTTCAGTAGGACAATAGGCTAGATTAATGAGATATGGTGACAATGAGATTCTTCTTTTTTTAGAGAAATAACTTTTAAGAGTAAGACTACCCCATGACAGCACTGATATAGAGAAGATGTAAGAGGACTAGTTCCTACCATCACTGTAGCAAGGTGATTTGGCTTACTTAAGCAGAACTCATTGTAAGATCCGGATCAAACCCAGAAACAGGTAATAAAAGTAATTGGAATGCCTGAAATAGGAATCAGTAGTTACTGACGTGGTAATCCCATCATTCACAAAAGATATTTGCTGGAGTTCATCAGCCATGTCCAGCACTGAAGTTTTGTTTTGGTAAAATTTTAATACTTTTAGGTTCTTAAACCTTTCTAAAGTCTTTGTAGAAGAAAAGTCTTTCTAGACGTTGGCATATCCATCACAAATTAAAACCTTCCTGTAGACTCTTGTTGCCATTTCAGCATTGATACAAATACTCATAATCATCACAGACCTGAAATAAGTCATTTAAGGGGACCATGTTCACATTTCAACAGTAAAACCCCAACTAAGTCTCAAACGTTTAGGGGGAAAAAAAAAAAGGAAGAGGAAAAAAAGACACAGAAATAAAGCAGGTAAGTACTTGTTTTAGTTATTTCTGTTTGGACATGATTTTTCTTTCTTGTCTGGACAAGGTCTAAAGATAAGTTTACACCAGTTTTGATTAATAGATTAAAACACATCCTGGTTTTCATGCCAGAGTCTTCCCTTGTGTTAAGTGACAGAATGCATCCTGACCTGGCAATAGGTTGCATATGTGTAATGGGAAGGAAAATTTATCTTCTAGAGTCTAATCCCTACTGTAAATCTTGTAAGCACATATACTCACCAGAGCTTTTTTAATATTAGGAGATAAAAAAGGCTTAGCTGGTACTAGCAGGTACCAGTAAACGTAGCTTAGTTTACAGTCACCTCATTCATTGACAGCTGACTGCAATGGTGGGCAGTGGGCATGAGATTCTAATAGAAAAGCAGATTCCCTGTCTTGTCAAGGTTTAGGAAATGAGTGAGAACTTAGTCAAAAGTGTAACAGAAAAGCTGTTATGTAGGTTATGTATGATCACTAGGCTCTGTCAAGTGTTGACGTAGATTGTGCTCAAGCCTTCACCTCACATAAAATAGTGCTCACACCTTTAATAAGAAGACTTGATTAAAATGCCATAAACACACAGTTCTGTAGGAAAGCAGAGGTTAAAGCAGCATGAGGCTTTAGAATCAGCCAATAGAAGTCTATGGGGGTGTTTCCTAAAGGTTAGAAAAACTGACTCCTGAATAATTCCATCTTCCTCATACACATGGAAAGAATATTTCAACATTTCAGTTGAAACAGGCAAAAACCAAAACCACAATCAAACAATACAATGTCTGTCAGAAATGCAAATGACAGTTTCCTGACAACAAAATATTCCCTTAAATTTTCAGGCTTGAAGTCTTGGAAATTGGTGATGTTTGAAAATAGACTCACTCAGAATTTGAGTTGGTTATTTTCAAGGAGTCAAAAAAAAATGGAGAGAAAAAGACATGGAAGTCATTCTATCCATATGCCTCTCCTCCCCCAAAACCAAGAGCTACTCTTGCTACATCAGCCCTGACAAAGGCTTGCAAATGCAGCTGCTACACTGAGGCAGAAAAGCCAACCAGAATTTTGCAGCTCTCAGTAAAACCTACCGAGTCTCACTCTATTGCTGTACTGAGCGTAAGCAGCACACGTGCTTGCTCCAGGCCTAGAACAACAAGACACGGAGCACTGAGCGTCCTGTGCCTTTGAAGCAGCCCTTGAGGGAGATGTCCCCAGTCTTGCAGAGATTGGCAAGTGTCAGCTTGAGCAGTGGGTAAGAAACTGTGCACAGAAGAAATACATAAGGTCCTTTATAAAGTAATTGTTTTGGGCTTTTAATTTTTTCAAGCATATAAACATTACATACTACCACAACTAGCATTTTCTTGGTAATGGATAATCTAGGGCATTCTTGCATTATAAGAATTTAGAATTTGTTCTCTCAAACCCTCAATGTGCGCACGCGTATACATAAACACACATACACATAAGTTACTACAAAAATTTCAGTTGACATCCCCTACAGCTGAATAGCATTAAAAAGACCACTGGACACCTGTGCAAACTGTTCTTAAAAACCTCCAGTTTCAAAGATCACATGGCCCTCCCAGTCAATTGATGCTATGGATTATTCTTTCTATTATAAAATCTTCTCTGATGACATATTTTTAATTGCAAAATTCACTTTAATAACAAAATTCAGTTTAATAACAATACAAAGTTCCTCAGAGCATATTTCCAAAGTACCAATTACCCTTTGTACTAGAGCAGTCCCTCTGACCAGTATGTTTCTTTCTGAGTTTTTATTTATCTTCTTTTAATTTACCTGTTTAATTTTTTGCTGTTTTCCTATTGTTGCATCATAGGTTGGCTGCTTATTACAGATCAGATTGTGGCATGTGGACACTGGATATTACATTAGTGCAAAGTTGGGCTCATCCACAGGAAGCCCCAACTCAGGCTACAGTCCAACCCTCACCACAAACACTGTATCACTTGATAAAAGATTGTCTGATGCCCTATCCTTTTAATGGACAAATTTGCTTCTTCTAGTACAACTGCATTTTTGGAGTGAATATTCTCCTCCTCCACTCACAGCTCCCTTTGGCTCCTTTTCCAGTTCCAGGACATGGATAGAGCATGGGCTACACCATCTTCTTGAGAACAAGATTCCTCTTAACAACAGTCCCTTCACAGAGAGTAAAGGACCATACTTCTCCTTTGGACACACAAAATACAGGTTTTAATACCCATGCCTTAGCTGAAGAAATTGATGACTTGTTGATGACTTGTTAGTGAAAGTTAGATGAACAGGACATCACAAGGGCATCTGAGTTTTCTGGGATCCAATATGTTGTATTTGCCTGAAGTGGCAAAGCAGCACACAGGAACAGCAGATTCAGACAACCCTGAGCCATGTGATGTTTCTCCAGAAAGTTGTCTTGTTCAGTAGTTGATTTGTTGAAGAGAAATCCCTGGGTGGGACAAACCCATCCTGGGGTATCTGATCTTTAATCTCATTAGCTCCAACCTTTATCCAGCAGTGTCAAAAACAACTGAACTCAACAGCAGAAAGTGTTAGGCCCTCAGCATCTTATTGTGCTCTATTACATAGCAGGGACTTAGATGTGCACCCTCCACCACTATACCCATACCTATGGGAGTACTACCAATAGGCTTCAATACATTTTGAAATGTTAATTGTTAAAACTTAAATATCAAAGTATTAAAGATTAAATTAATAAATAAATGAAATACGTTCCAGTGCTTGTAACAAAACAAGCCCACATGTGTCAACAACCTGTCAAATTAGAAAAGATTCAGACACGGGTGGTTATCCTTCCCAGATTCTGGTCAAATTTTATTGTTAATCTAGGTAGCACAGCTGTGATTCTACTTTTAAACTCCTATATGACCTTGGAAACATTTTTCCCTGTTTCCCATGTTCAGTTGTGTCTGTCCCATTTGTACATACAACAAGGTCTTCAAAGCAAAAGTACTCTTTAGACTGAGTTTCTACAGTAACTAGAAAAAAGTATTCTCTGCCTTCCAGAGGTGTATCTAGAAGATCCAGGAAAAGTGGGGAATGTAGAGCCAAACCCATGATTTAATGTCAGATGATCTGTGGTTGTATGATTTTTTTCCGCATAAGAGTTGGATAATAGAAAGTTGTATGACCTGAAAAACCTGCTGGAGATGTGCTCTCAGTAACAAAAACTTTTCTCATGTGAGTTATAGAGAAACCAACAGGAATTTATAAGCACATCATTCCACACATCAGAGAAATATTTTGTGATCACCAGTGTGGTGTGACTTGCGACACAGAAAATCCTAGTTGGACTGAAGGACAGAGTGCACAGTAGCCTCAAAGTTTGCCAATTTCCAGAGAAAATTAAATTGTGTAAGGTTTAGATGGAGAGTCCATAAACACAAAACAATTCTAACACATTCCAGCTGGTCCGAGAATGCAGGCTGAATGCACACAATAACAGGATAATTTTGTTTTGAGCTAGGTTTCATTCCAGCCTTTACCACAGATTTATGTGGGCTTGGCATATATGCTTCTAACTGTACTTTTAACTTCAAAAGGGGATAATGATAAATTATAGGATCCCATACTGCTGTGAGAAGACGGGGACAAAGGGCTGGGGGCAAGGTACTGAGCAGTCCTGGCTTCAGTGGCCAGCATCAATGGCAGTCACAAGCGCTATGCTCTGCCTCTGTGGGCTGAAACCGTGATACAGAAATGAGTAGAGGAAAAGTCCACAAGCTCATGGATCTTTATTAACATGGAGCTTATGTAAATTGCACATTAAATAGGTTACAATACTTCCACTTGGCAAGAAGGGAGCCAACCATCTGGACTGATGTGATTAGCAGTGTTCATTCTAATATTCTTTGACTAAAAAGCACATAGTTTTCTGGAAACAGATATACACGAGGAAAAATGGAGGATTTCTTTAAGCTGTATTAATAGTGGAAGTTGTGCTGTGTAATTCCAATTCATTTGGGTAATGAGGTGTACTGATTTTCAGACTCAGTCCAGTTTAGACACACAGCATGCATATGCCCTGTAATAGGAGTGTTTATTAATTATATTTAATTGTCATCATTTTTCCTAATGATATTTGTGTTCACCCCTCTTCATTTTGTTTCTGAAATGGCGATTAGTGAGAACAGGGAACATGGATGAATAGGCAGCTGGAACTAAGGAACCATGGGTGGCTGCAGCAGAAAAATCGTCCCTCAGCAAGGCAGCCATCAACACAGTCACCTAGGCCATTATGCTCCAGTGGTTGGGAAAGGAGAGCTTTCCCAACCCCATTGCTGCTCGCTGGTGGCAAGCAGGCCAGTCGTACAGACAAGCTGAGTCCCTTTCATGTATGGATGTCTGCACCATGAGCACAGGCTTAATTAGAATTTTCCAATTAGCTGATTGCACATTTTTATGGGGTTAACTAGTGGTAACCTCCACATCAGTCATAGCAGGGGCATTTGGGTTTATAGACCTTAAAAATGCCACCAGTAGGTGGAGAACGAGTGACGTGAATCACGCACACACGAGCACACATGCACTCAATCTTGAGACATTGCTGTAACTTGCACAGTTGCATTTTGTCGCTAGATTACCAGTTCTCAAATCCCTTCCAGTTGGAACTTTACAAGTGGTTGCAAACTGACCTTGTAGTTTAACACCAAAACCAGAATTTCCACCATGAATCTTCATGAGGTTGCAGTCAGTATGTTTGGAAAAGCAGTGTTCGAGAGTGATATAGCCTCCATGCTTATGCCTGTCTGTGGTTGTTGTAGATTTAAATGTTCTTCAGCTTCTCTGAAGGTGCACCATGTATGTTATGCCCAAAGCAGTATTTCCACTTAAGATTACATGAAATTATTGTCAGTATTCATATAGTATTCTGGCAAGCAAAAAAACCTTGAATTTTGCATACGTTAGAGGAGAGCTGATGAATGCTCCACACATCTAATACATCTCTTGTTTGTGCATTCACGTCTTTTCTTATACCTTGTGATATACTGAGAAATACCTCTCAATTTCATGAGAGAAATCTGGGGTGGAGGAAGGCTGTTGTGAAGGCTCTTTGTTGCAGCCTTGTCTTTCTTAGTGTTGGACTTCATAAATTCAGTACACACATGAATACACTGATGAACAATTTAATTGCACATCAGTCTATAGGACAAAACTTTCTTGAAATCCAGCTAGTTCTGTTGAATTTTTTAAAAGAAGAAAACATTTACCTGTTAGAATACCTGACACAGGCCACATAAAGGCTTCTTCATTTCTGAGTCCACACAGAGTCCCTGGGTATCGTTTCCTTTCCTTTTTTTCAGTCATGTGTTTCTGGGAGATTAGGCTCATTAAAAAGGAGAAGTGCTGTAGGCAACTTTCATTTTGTGTGAGGCTGGGTATTGTTTTCTTTTCCTCCATCCTGTGGCAAAAAGCAGTATCCATGACCACCTTGGACAGCACATTTCTATGTTGCAACTCCTTTTTGGTTGACAGACAGCTGAATACAGGCCAGCAGTGTGCTCAAGTGGCCAAGGAAAGTTTTATCAGGAACAGTGTGGCCAGCAGAACTAGGGAAGTGAATGTCTCCCTGTACTGGGCACTGGTGAGGCCGCACCTCCAATACGGTGTTCAGTTTTGGGGTCCTCACTGCAAGAAAGACATTGAGGTGCTGAAGCATGTCCAGAGAAAAGCAACGGAGCTGGGGAAGAGGAGGTGGTTGAGTGACCATTCCTGGAAGTATTTAAAAGGTGTGTAGATGTGGCACTTAGGCACATGGTTTAGTGGTGGACTTGGCAGTGTTATGTTTACAGTTAGACTGGGTGATTTTAGAAGTTTTTACAACCTAAACAATTCTGTGATTCCCATTTTCCTTTCTGAGTGTCTTTTATGACAGTAGAGAAGGCACTGCATCTTATGGTGCTGCAGTTTGATTTTGTAGGGCCTTCTTCCTGAAAAATTATTGGGTCTTCCTGGAATGTATGTGTATAAAAAATATGTCATACCTGAAGACTAGTAACTAGAACACGGCAGGTAGATAGATAAATCATTTTTAATGAAAAGATATCTTTCACTGCAAAGATTTCCAACAGTTTTAAAAGCGATGTGTCACTTAGAAGAGAGGGACAGTATCTGTCCCTCTAGATGCTCAGCCAGGCCTACCAGGCACAACAAAGGACCACTTGTGCCAACACTGAATAATTTTATCTTCCTCTTCAGTTCAACACTTGCACATCTTTTGCCAACCCTTACTAGATACACAGCATTTTTCCACTGTTCCACAAACACTTTAAATCAGAAAGATGATGGCTTAGAGGCGAATGATCAATTGCATTTTGGCAATTTAAATCTACTTCCATCTTTGTTCAGTCAGCAGCATCCTGTTAACTGCAGTCATGATGACTTGTTTCACATTCCAGTTGGGATGTCTAGTCCCTTTGTTACAGCCTTTTGCTCGAGTTTGAGATCACATGCCTTATCATATGCAGTTGGGAAGCTGTCACATATATCACCCAACAAAAGCATGGTGCCCTGGGAGAGCTCCAGAAACACTGTACACCCATGCTACCCGAAGCCTCCAGCACACTCCTAAAAGAGCAGCTCCACATTGCAGGAAGTAACACATTACAGAATGATTCTTCCATTAAGATTTATGCTTAAAATAAAGGAGCCACAACCTCGTGCATCAGCAGAGTTTTCATCAGCTGATTAAGCATGACAGATGAAGCAGGCTCCTGACCTTTCTGAGGCTGAGGGGGAAAAGGAGGAGGAAAAAAGAAAAAAAGGAAAAGAGAAATGGCCTCTCTTTCACCTCTGTATTCAATGGTGCACTTCCTCAAACAAATAAAAAGACACTTTTGCAGCTGAACAAGAGGCCACGCAGTTAGCCATGGGCCCCTGAAGTTGTTCAATCAAGAAGGAACATGATACTATATGATTTGTCTGTTTGTTGCTCGTGGGGTAGGCCACTGCTGCTAAGTGAAGAATAATAGCTGTCAGTTACATTCAGATCACTGTAAGGGCCCTGGCATTCTTAGCAACCTGTTATTAAACCGTTAACTTTCTGATGTCTACCTTATTAAACACGCATACCAGACTGACTTTAAATATACACACTGAAAGCAGTAATAAATCTTTCCTAACACTGGGAACTTAATTTGCTGAAAGCAATCAAAATCTTGTGATGTATGCACAGCCTTTAATTTTTAACGATTTTTTTTTTTTTAAATTTGTGAAGAGTTCTGTAGGTGTAAGATGCTTTCAGTTGTCATACCATATACCCTACAAAATGATCCTGTTGTGGAAGTGTCCCGAATCTGTCTGGGCATGACTGTTTTAGAGTACAGGAATTATTATATGGGGACAAGGAATTGTTCTGATTTCTTAAAACTATTTTAAAAACCCAAATGACAAAAAAAACCCCAAACAAACCCAAAACACACAACAAACAAACAAGCAAAAAACCCAAACACACCACCACCAACAAAAATAACCTAGGGAATTGAAAACATGGAAAAAATATATTTCATATATACTTTTTATTTAAATTTGATTTGGTCTACAGTAGCATTTAAGGAGTTGGATAGAAGTTGATGCACTTGTGATAGCACATGTAGCATAGCTTCTCATTACTGAATTTGTTTTCATTTCTTAGCATAGTTTAGTCACAATCCTGTTATTTAGTATTGCTAATGATGTTAACTGAGATTAGATTCTTTTCTACAAGGTATACTATAGTTCAAGTAGAAATTAATTCAGGGAAGTCCTACGTCCAAAGTTATAAAGTAAGTTACTCCAGATGCTTACAGTAATTACTTCAGAGTTTGCAATATAAAAATCTATGAAAATATGTCTGTTATTTCTTACACTACAGAAGCAGTAGTTAATTAGTTATATATTAGTACAAAGAGAAGAATTATTCTACCTTATGGCCTACCTGGTTTTACACTTGAAAATGTACTAAATGTTTAAAACTTGATATTGCAGTCTTTGTCATGCTGCCTTCTTCCTTACTTGCATGCAGGAGAAGCAATCTAGATACATTGTTCCTGATTTTTGTGTGGATTCAAAGGTGTTTTAAGAAAGAAAAAGACTGATGATATGGCATGCATTCTGAAAATTTGCATGAGATGAAAATAGAAAAACATTGCTTGGATTGAAAATGCTTACCTCTATAGGTTCCTAATCCCTTGTAAACTCTGTAGACTAAATCCAGCTCTGTGAAAGTTTTTGAGTTCACCAGCTTGTTCTTAGGAGCAGCTTTACTGGGGAAAGGTACCCACCAAATGCTCTTATCGTCATGGAGACGAGAAGTAAACCAAAAGAACAAACCAGCTCACAGGGAATTTTAACAACAGAAGGCAGAAACTTTGATTCAAAATTTGAAGTCCTAGTGAACTGACATAGAATGAAGCAGGAAAGCTACATGTTCATTCTGGGCTCACAAATTACTTTTCACTATTTCACAAATCAATGGGTTTTTTAGGCACAATGTGCTTGTTCAGAGCAGGGGTTTCACCATAAATCCCTTATCTCATGTTTCATTTTCTTTCTCTTCTGTTCTCCACCAAAACACTTTGTAAGACCCCTGATCATCCCAAAGGAGAGTGAAAAATACAGAAATATGTCTCAAGAACTTTACTAGATGGGAATGGCGTTTCTTACGCAGCTCTACATTCAGTTTTAGGCAGATGGCTATCTGGAATTGTTCATCTATGTGAAGGCTCTTATTTGAGACAGAGGGATTAGGGGTGCAGTTACTGTGAGCTTTTCTGGAGACAATGAAAAAAGAAGTCACCAGCAGAATAGCATACATGCAAGTGCCAATACCTCTTCAGTGTTTACACTGATTCATCTCAGGGAGGAGAACAGGCCATTTGGTTTGTAGTTCCCTTAAGGGATCCTGTGGTACTCCTCTCAGGACAATTCAGCTCTCATTCTAGTACTTCATTCGCTCTACACTGACAATGTCATCTACTATTTATCTAGTGGGAAAGTAAACACTTGACTAAACAAGTAAACACAATACATTTACTCTTTGCCCCTTGAAGTCAAGATCTATTAAAAATACATTAATTCAGGTAAATATTTTCAGATGTTTTTTATGTGTGCTGTTTTATTCTGTTGAGTTTTCCAGGATGACTGTTTCATTTTTAAATGCAATAAATTAATCTGAAAAGTCAAAAAAGTACACATAATTGTTGCCAGGTTTGCATTTGATAAATAAAAATAGGAATTTTTCTTTTGCAGAACATTTACTTTCCTGTGAGGGATACAAAATAACAAAAATAGCTCTTCCTTCGAATGGAAATGACATAATTTAAAAAAAAAAACCAAACCCAGTATAACAATATTACTTGACTAAGATGTTTAAATTCCGTTTATTGAACAGAATCACCATGTGTCACTTTGGTTACATATAAGAATTCATTGTACCTGAACTACTTACTGCAGTATCCTGTACTCCTCTTATTTTATTTTCTACCACAGATCTCCAGATATTCCCAGATATCTGAGGACACAACTCGGCAGGTCAATAGAACATAAACAAAAATAAAACCAGCCCAGAACTAAATATTGCCGTTTCAATTCAGATTGCCTTATCCCAAAAGGTTTTGTTAGCTTTCCCTGATAAGAATCCCCAAATTTTTGCAGTCAGAATTTTCCCAAAAGAAGTGCTGTCTGTGCCGTTTGTAAATCCAAAGCCAGGGAGAGATCCAAGGAGAAAGTGAAGTGATTGGGACAACATTTTACTAACCTCTTAGTCATTTTATTTACAAAAGAAATAGACAGAGTGGTTGTTTTTGAGACTCATATTGTCCAGGGATTCACCCAGGGATGCATTTTTTTCAGTGATCAGAGTGTTGGAGCATTAGAGGCTTTAGGGTACTCTCATCAAAGCCTGTTGTTTGTGGGGGTCTCAGCACTGACTGATGTTTTTACTGTCCAGGAAGGACAGAGGTCAGAATCACAGTTGGAGGCTTAGCCTGATGACAATGCTTTTGTGACGGTGTGGGAAAGGGCTGACTAGCAAAAAGAGAACATTGTGTCTGTGTCTATTCTCAACTGAAAAAAAAAAAAAGTTATCTTGTAAGGCTGTTTCAGATGTTTCTAAAATAAGACAATAATTAATTGTATTGCAAAAATGTGCCTTATCAGAAGCAACCTGTATTCATAGAGTCACTTATGGTACAGAAATATCCTCCACAGTGTAACCTTCCTTCGGGTTGTCACAGCTGTGGGGAGGAGCAAAGATCACCTTGCTTCCATCTTACTTCAGGCAAACACAGCAAATACTTACAGAAGTATTGAAAGACTCTGTGTAGGCCTTCATGTTAAATACCTTTTCTTCTTTTAGCAGAAACAGTCCAACTTCACTAAGCAGTTTCATGAAAACCGATAGTGTTTAAAACAAGAACTTTACAATACTAAAGAAATATCTCCTACTGGCTGCTGGTTGGAGAGAGACCATCCTTTCCTGCTAGGTCACCCAATTAACTTTCCTTGCCCAATCTTCGGTGTCAGAAAGGAGAAGAATAAAACATTTCTCATAACAGGACACAGGTGATTGCTCCTTGCTTGCACCAATTTACATCTGCACCATCATGTAAAATCACATATATCCACTATCTGTTCTGAATTGTGTTTCAGTAGAAATGAAAAAGCTTTTTACTCTCTTTTTCCCCTCATATCAACCACCAAAAGGAAGTGAACACATTTTCTGTATTCTGAGCATCTCGTCATGGGAGATGAACTTTCTTCTTGCTCCTTGCAGCTCAAGTAGATCTCCTGCATTATCAACATGAAAGGATGTTTACATCCCAGATGTTTAAGGCTCAGAACCTGGATTTTTTGTTTGTTTGGTTGGTTGGTTTTGTTCCCTATTTGACTGAAGACTCCCCATGTGACATTAGACAAGCCATGGAGACTTTCTTTGCTCCAGTTTTCCATCCATGAAAGAAGACGGAACTTACCCCTCTCAGAGGCTTTAAACATTGTGAGGCACTCAGATACTGCAGCAACCAAGACCACACCAACCCCTAACCCATGCATTTAGGGTGCATTTAGGGAGATAGATAGTCCCCCATTTTCACCAGGTAGACCACAGAATCTGACCCTCCATCAACCCAATTAGAACAGGAGGAAATAAAGCCAGTAGGTGCATGAGGTTCTTCAGTGGTTCTGGAAAGCAGCAAACGGCTACTTCACATATGCCCATTTCAGGCAAACTTCAGGAACACATTTTATGACCAGTCAGGGCAAGTTATCTGTTCAACAAGCCATTGCATTCATGATTACTTCTACGAGGAAGCCACAGATATTATACAGAATTATTCCAAAGGAAGCAGTGTTTGTCCCATCAGCATTCTCTGCTTAACACATATTCAATCTCAGGGAAAAAAAGTAATCATTATATTGCCTTCCAGGTACAAAAGCAGGAAAGTCTGAATGCAAACAAGAACATTTGTTATCAGTTAATGACTGTAACTATTTGCTGTTCATCACTCTTCTGCCTCTCATGGAAGTTTCAGGCATATGATGAGAGACTCAAAATGACTCCAGAAACTTTAGCGATCTGTCACATACTGCAAGTGTGAATAGTCAAAGTGATCAATGTTTGAACATGCCATGTGATGGTAATTGACACAACAAGGAAAGATTTTATTCATACTGAATAATTAAGAATAATCAATATATTGGCAGAACTGATTCACTGCTGATTCACAGACAAGGAAAAAAGCCATATTTCTTGAATAATTTATTTACCATGACTGTTTCTGTCATATCAAACCACAGTGCTTCAATCACACTTTATAAATGAGCATTGATTTCCGTCAAGCATTTAGTGAAAGTTTACAGTATAGTTAGGCTGCTGGCGTGTTGCTCCAGAAACAAAGCCTATTTTTCAGACTACTGTCACAAATCCCATCTTCAAGCTAGAAGAATGGATCTTGGTATGGAAACAACGTGCCAAAGAGCAGCAGTTTTCAATGCAGTATGAGAGACTGGTATGACTATGCAGCCTGTACATCTATCTTTAATGTTGAATTTTCTTGATTTATTACAAGCTTAAGAAAATGAATAGCACATTTCACTAAACTGCATGTTAAAATACATAGTTGGCCATACAAAATACAGATATTTGGCACAATATATTCATTATAAAACACATGCCTGTCTGTGGTTTCCTTACTTTCAGGTGTTCTGGTTTTCCTCCATTCTGACCATTTTGACATTTCTCTCAGCTTTCTTCAGCTTAAACATTACATGTAATCTCACAGGCAGTGTTTGATACATTTAGGTAAACTATCTTTTCTGTATCTTTTTCACAGATACATCACTGATTAAACAATTTCTTGTGAGAGTACTTCCTTTCCCCTCTTCCTTCCCACTGCTGTATTCAGCACAATCCATTTCCTAATCACTGTTGTCATTTATCTCTTCGTTTTACCTTGTCACCTACTTAATTCCACTAGAGGCATTTCTAACATCTCTGTCTAATAATCTCCGCTAACAATGCAGAACACTATTAGCATAATAAGCATTTCCCATCTGCACAAATGAAACTCCTTCTCATCAGTCTGAAAACTAACTACTGTACATAAAAATAGCCAGGAATCATTGGAATTAAAGAGAGAACACATTCCTCTGCAAACAAGCTTCTTCCTTTTCTCCTCTCAGTGGTAACAACTTCATCTGTCTTTATAATAGTAAAATATGCAAGTCCAGGATTGAGCACAAGGTCCCAGGCATCCATGCTGTTTAATGTTAGTATGATCCCTTACACAGTTTTGAGCTAGAACAAGCTGCCAACAGTGCACAAATTCATTTTAGGGGTTTAGCACAAACCATGGGCTCATCTCAGTGAGCAGAGTGAAGAGCCGCACTGTTCCATGGGTGGACACAGTTTGGTTGTATGGACCATACATACCTATACTCCACATCCCTGAGTATGACCCGGACTCTAGAGAGTTGAAGGGAAACTTGACAAGGAATGTACTTGGACTGTCTTCTGCATGGAGACATGCAAAGACGAGCAATGTTTGAATAAAATGAGGTGGCATAATTCTGCATTAATCTTTACAAACTTTTCTGTCTAAAGCTGAAGCATTGGTGTTGGCAGACCCTTATGTTTGTGTTCTCTAAGCCAAATTATTTCCTTCCTCACTGTGTCAGACTCAGGTAACAGCCATCATTGGTCCCAGTCTCATCCCATATTTACCTGAACCCTTGATTTGGCAAAGTCCTTAATCTGCATAATTATTTCTCCAGTCAGTATTGTAATGGATCAGCTCATTCCCATTATTCTGGGAGGGCCTGGCTTTCTCAAGAAGATACTTAGTCACTTCAAAACATAACTGAGGAAACCTACTCATTTTGATCATAGGCCTCTACCATGTCAACACCACCTCACAGAAACCAAGGGAAAGTGCTGGCCACTAAGTAACTAGAAACATGAACTGGCCCCTTATTAAAGCCAATATAGTCATGCCAGTGCAAAACCAATGCTTGTGGAATATGGTCCCCATTTTTTCAATGCAAGATGGCTTTTGCTTCTGAAAACTTTCACACACATTAAGCATAAAAACAGGTTTCTAGCCATACCCAATAACTGAGGAAAATTTCAGAATGTTATTGGATTTGGTCAAACAACAGCTTTATGCTTGCATTCATGTAAAGACACAGAAAAGTGTTTAGTTTTCTCCATGACATATGACCACATTTCATAGAATCACAGAATAGTAGAACAGTTTGGGTTGGAAGGGACCTTAAAGATCATCGAGTTCCAACCCTCCGGGGACGGGCACCCCTTCCACTAGACCAGGTTGCTCAAAGCCTCATTCAGCCTGGCCTTGAACACTTCCAGGGATGGAGCATCCACAACTACTGTAGAGGGCCTCATCTACTCACTTGTCCTGGCCAGGTGGTCTGTAGCAAACTCCTACTACAGTGTCCCCTGTCCCTGTCCTCCCTTTAATTCTGACCCATAAGCTCTCGGTCAGGTCCTCATCCATTCCCAGGTGGAATTCCATGCACACCAGCTGGTCTCTGACCAACACACCCACCACATTTCCCCTGCCTGTCCTTCCTAAAGAGCTTGCATCCTTCTATTCTGATACACCAGTCATAGGAGCCATCCCACCATGTTTCTGCGATGCTAAGGAGGTCATAGCCCCTCATGTATGTGCACACTTCTAATTCCTTTTGTTTATTTCCCATGATCCATGCATACGCGTAGTGGCACTGGACCTTAAAGATCATCGAGTTCCAACCCCCCTGCCATGGGCAGGGACACCTTCCACTAGACCAGGTTGCTCAAAGCCTCATTCAGCCTGGCCTTGAACACTTCCAGGGATGGAGCATCCACAACTACTGTAGAGGGCCTCATCTACTCACTTGTCCTGGCCAGGTGGTCTGTAGCAAACTCCTACTACAGTGTCCCCTGTCCCTGTCCTCCCTTTAATTCTGACCCATAAGCTCTCGGTCAGGTCCTCATCCATTCCCAGGTGGAATTCCATGCACACCAGCTGGTCTCTGACCAACACACCCACCACACCCCCCCTGCCTGTCCTTCCTAAAGAGCTTGCATCCTTCTATTCTGATACACCAGTCATAGGAGCCATCCCACCATGTTTCTGCGATGCTAAGGAGGTCATAGCCCCTCATGTATGTGCACACTTCTAATTCCTTTTGTTTATTTCCCATGATCCATGCATACGCGTAGTGGCACTGAAGATGGACCCCCAGTGAAGTTGGCTTGCTGACTGGAGCATCTACAATTCTTTTGTTTGCCAGGTGCTCTCCTAGTGGGAGGGACCCAAGATGGAGCAGTTCATGAAGAACTGCAGCCCATGGGAAGGACTCATGCTGGAGAAGTTCACGGAGGCCTGTCTCCCGTGGGAGGGACCCCACAATGGAGCAGGGGCAGAGTGTGAGGAGTGCTCCCCTGATGAGGAAGGAGCAGCAGAGACAACGTGTCATGGACTGACCAGAACACCCATTCCCCATCCCCCTGCACCACTGGAGGGGAGGGGGTAGAGAAATTGGGAGTGAAATTGAGACCAGGAAGAAGGGGAGGGGTTGGAGGAAGGTGCTTTAAGATTTAGATTTTATTGCACATTATCCTTCTCTGATTTGTTTGGTCAAAACTCAAATTAATTGTTCGCTAAGTGGAGCCTGTTTTATCTGTGACAGTAACTGGTGAGTGATCTCTCCCCATTCTTATCTCAGTCCATAAGCTTTTCCTTATATTTTCTCTCCCCTACCCAGCTGAGGAGGGCTGTGACAGAGTGGCTTTGGTGGACACCTGACCTCTAGCCAGGGTCAACCCATCACAGTGGAATACCTATTATTTTTGTTAGCTTGGCCCAGACTAAGAAGGAATTATAAACACAGAAGAATTTCATGAGTTATGAAAAGGAAATGCAAAAGAAATTATCATAATATGAGGTCACTGAGTAAGCTATGAGCATTTCAGTGTGTGCCATTAGTCTGTCCTTTGTGGCTGTATGCTTTCCTTTATTTAAGGGCAGAGATAGGAGAAAACAGTTTCTTTAAAATGTTGCAGATGTATTAAAAACATCACATATGTCTTTGGTTTAGGCTGAAGGCCTTGCAGGGGAACTGAGATTGTGGTGTGTAGACTGTTGGAAAGGAATGGTAACAGACCTTCAGCTTCAGTGACCTTGCAAAGGATCCTTCTGCACATCCACTTTTTTGCACTGTTTCCCCTGAGACCACCACTGGACAGACCCTGGTGAATTGTGTGGCAGCCTTCAGTGGATGGTGGAACAAGTGAGATAATTTGGCAGAGCTTTAGAAGACCTTACAGTGGGTCTGTCCTGTTTTCTTTGCTAGCATTGATGTAGCTCAAAGCCTGCAGATCCCTGACCACAACTGCTGTGTCCAAGGCATGGTCCTTGTGCTTCTGGTACCCAAGGTGCAGGTAACAGACACATTTGGCTCTGCCAGCCCTATGGCCTGCTCTCCCCCTCAGAACATGATGTCATCAGCTCAGGAGACATTGCAATTCACCTCATCATGAGAAGTGTCTCTACATAATATTTACAGACTATTAAGGCACTAGAAGCCATGATTGTTGATAAACTAGAGGCCCATGTCAAATGTCACATATTTTCAGACTGAAAGAACAAATTTTGTACCAGACAGACTCTTCAAACAGTAGGTAGAAAACACAAGGATTTAAATCAAGAACTGGATAATGCTAAGCAGCTTTCACCTACTTTAATTAAAGATAATATTTTTCTTAATCATGAAATTGAATTTATGGAAATCAATTTAAAAGTGTGCACTTTTTAATACTTAGAGAAAAATAATTTTCTATTATATATTGAGAACATTTCCAGTCTATAAAACCAAAAACTTCTTCCTCATTATGTTCTGACCTACACTGAAGGTTGGAAATGCCTGATTAATCTTATTCCTAACAAAAAAGTCCAAATAATGGTCAAGGATCCATCCATTATATATTAGTATCAATAACGACAATTTTATAGCTCTGTTATCATCAGATTAAAACATAAAGACAAAACCTGAAATTTTTCCACGTCCACGTACCTACAACATATGATGAAAAATATTTCTTCCTTAAAGTACAAAATAAAGACTACCACATAGGTTGTGGAAATTGTACTTCAAACCCCATGTCCTTAACAGTTTGCTTATGGGCAGATTAAAGTGTTTGTTTATTTGAATGTACCGGAACTCTGAGAAACTGAAGAAAAAGTTTTGGTTTCTACAGGAACGGCATGTAGAAATATTTCCAACGTTGTCCTTATAGTGTGTCTGTTGTGTTTGTATTGATGCACCGAGAATATCTGTTAGCCTCATAGATGAGACTAGTGAGAGCGCTTGCTATGATAAAGAAATGTATTGTGTGACTGTGGTTCTCTGTGTGTGTGCACATTTATGTCGAATTCAGACATTTGTTTCCTCTTTGAATTGTTTTGCGTTTCAAATACTGAGTTATTTGGATGCTGGGTCAAAGCCCTTCTTGAAGCAATAACACCAGGATGCAAGGTGACTGCAAAAGAGAAAACTGCTTGGGTAGATAATGACACCAGAATATTTTCAGATACTTTAAACCATTTGTAAATAATGTTTAACATGGTTTTTTCCTTGTGCCACCCTGATAGAGACATATGATGAATTCAGACAAATATTCTAAGACTCGGTAGTATCATTATTCTGAAGATACTTTTGTTAAATTGCTACTGATACCGAAAACTTTCTCCACCTTTTCCCCCCTTTCTTTTCCTGTAATGCATGCCTAATGGAACAACACAGAATATGGCTAATGTAAAAGAATTTAATTTTACTAGTGTAGAATATACACCTTTGAAGCTTTTACATATAATAATACGTGTAAGATACATACATGTATGTAAAATACATATACAATATTTGCATATATGCATGTATAATTTTAGGTCATCTATTACCGTATCATATGGCATGGATTTAACTTCTCCTGGGATTTTACTTTGAAAAACCACAATCCCAGGAATCTGAATAGCTAGATACACCTAACAAATAGATGTCCAAGAACTTCTAAAGAAGATCTACAAACTACACTCGTTAATGTGACAAATTCTCTGGATGAATGCAGGACTTAATATGTGAAGTAGTGCTTTGTATTTCATCATTATCTTCTCTACAGGTTGCTAACACTTGTTTACATATCAGGGATTTTTTTAGTTGGATGTGCCTGAAAAGGAAGAATTTTTTTATGGCTTTGCACAGTAGACCTCTACCCCCTCATTTACAATCACTGAGATGGAATGTGGAGATACTGACTTCAGTGATATTTGGATCAGGCCCTCAGACTGTAATTGGACACGCTGAGATCTTTGCTAAAAAAGTTTCTTAAGGCAAATGATGCATTTCAGAGGACATGACCTAAATACGGCTTACAGGGCTTTTAGGAAAGCAGAAGTTTGGATAAGAGAGCTTCTAAGACACATGCCTTTCTTCTTCCTGAACAATGTGAACATTTAATTTTTCCTACACATCTCCTCCTCTTCTACTGCCTGTCAGATAAAAAAAGGCTCACAGATGGTTTTGTGGGGGAGATAAAAGACCCTCTTTTAACCTCTACCCCACCCCCCAAATAACTGCATATCCAATGCAAATTTATCAGAAGCCTTATGTGAGTTTCAAAACTTTTGCCAAGTCCCCATTTTCTGTTTTTCCAAAAATCTAATTTCAGATTTCATTCTTTTAATTAACAGATCACAGATACTACTTTAATTAATTATGCTCTACCAAATTAAATCAGCTAGATGTGGGTACTTGCTTTTCTGCTGAGCTCAGTTGGAATTACAATATCAGCACAAATGTTCACTGATGGAGAGGGCCTGTCTGCTCTTATGACGAATGGGATCATTCTTTGGGGCATTGTGTTGGGTTTAGCTGACCAGATCTCTTCTAGGCTAACACAAGGGCAAGAAAACTTCCCTAGTGAATTCCACAGCTAACTGCCCAATCCAGCTCTACTAAATTAAAACAACTTTTACCACTGATTTAAACTGAAAATTGAAATTGATTTTAAACTCCTCCCCAACCATATTTCCCATCTAGTGTGTGCAGGTTGTCCTTCAAGCAAACAGAACAGATGTGAATCTCAAAATCCTGTAGTTGCTCCCCCAAACTTCAGCAATATACAGTATTACCGTGTTTCAATACAAAAGGGATAGAGTGGTCATCCTTCCCTCAGGACTTTCTTCCATGCATTTTCCTTGTATTACCCCAGAGCCAGGTTAATGTGCTTAATTTAATATATAGTAAGTCAGAAATGCCTTTTTTTCATAACATAATGAAAACATTAACATTTATTTTTGTTCTGTGCTCATTTATCTCAATCCCAACGCTGTGTCTTAGAGTAAGGCTCAAAAATCAAAGACAAAGGGAATACCAAACTAAGCAAGGACGTCAACAGTTGAAAAAATTCTTGGCCCACAGCAAATTAATACAAAAGCCTAGGAGTACTTCAGTTCAGAAATTCTGCAGTTGAGAACAAGAACAGAACTATATTATAATAAAAATAACTAGGTTGGAAGGGACCTCTTGAGGTCATCCAGTCCAACCTACTGCTCACAACAGGGCCAGCCAGACCAAAGTGACCAGGACCTTGTCTATTCCAGTTTGAAATCTCCAAGAAAAGAAGTTTGGCAGCCTTTCCATGGAAAGTGAGCTTTCTAGGACCAGAAACACAGTGGAAGAATCTAGGACACGTGATATTCTTCACCTCACTTTCTCCTTTACATGTGGCTCATCAGCCTTTTAGGTCATTTGATATTTTGTCCTAACGGTTACCAGTTCTGTGGCATGCTAAGTATACAAAATAGATGTTTTATGAAGTCATCTGAACTTTACATCTATTGACTGCACTTAAGGCAACTGGACCTGTTGACCCAGATGGTCTTTTGCAGGTCTCTGTTCCTAGCTGAATCTGTAAATATTAACTGCACAAGTAAACCACTACTTGCATGAATGACAGCTTGTTTTTCATAGTCTACAACAGCATATTTTTGCATGTGAAATTACCTGCTTGTGACAGCACAGGCATGTTTTCCATGCATATTTTATGAGAGTTTCCTTTGAAAGATGGTCTTTGGATAACCTATACAGTCCTACTGGAAATCCATATAAATTATTTCTGTTCCAAGGGTAAATACATGCAAATGAAATGAAGAGGTCCCACCCTTCCTACAAAATTTCATCTTCACACATGTCAGTCCAAAAGATACATTTTGCATATATGCTTATTAGAGGAACCCCACAAAAAAGTGGTACACACCTCCTGTCAGACCATTCTCTGTGTAGGCTTCCTTGCAAGAGAGAGAACAGAAAACATTGTCCAATACTTCACCAGCAATTATGAGTTGCGAGGATTAGGCTATGCCTAATTTGCAGATTTGTTTCCATTCTCTACTATTAAATATTTAGACTACTAAGGAATTGAGAAACAGTGTAAAAGAGGAATGTGCATGAAATTAGGGAAGATAAATTAAGAGGAAGTTTCAGAGTAAGCATAGTATTTAGTAAGACATATGCCCTGAGCTGCTTAACCTGCTCCCCAGACCCCAATTTCAATATGACTTTGCAAGCACTGCTGACTGTTTCGTTTTACTGTGGACCACGAAGACGATAGTAAATGGGAATCGATGAGAGAGACTACCAGGTGAGGAAGGAACTCAGTAGCAAGAAGAAAACAATAAAAGAAAACACTGCTTTGTACCTTCCTCAGCCCCACACTGAGACACTTCATAGTTTCTGAATTTTTTATAAAATATTATGTCAGGTTTCTCAAGAACTCTGTCAGAAACTGTCAAGTGAATAAGGGAAGTATGGCATGATCAGGAATGTTCATAAAGACTCTTGCATTACAGACATTCACTGATCCATAGACCTGCAACAATATATAAAAAGTTGGGTTTGATTCCATCATGAACAAGCAGGTGGCCAGGAACAAACAGGATTGTGCTTTGCTACAGCTACTTTCAATGCAGTTTTAACCCCAAATGAATGTGTGAGCAGCATGGAAATCCTGCACTGATATTGCAATTCTGAAGATTTATAATGAAAAACATGTGGGAAAAAATATGTAGTTGGGAAGGAAAGTGTTGCTTAAAGGGTGGGGGTGTGGGTTGGGCAACAGAATCAACCCCTGCATTGCTGCAACAGTTTTTCTAACTATAGAAAAAATTCTACGTCCAGAAAGTTATTTAGCTTTCTTTCCTTGTTATAACAGGCTAGGCTAGTCTTTTGATTCATAATCTCTGAAATACGTGTTCCTCATTATTTTCTGATCCCCAGTCACTATTAAAGTATGAAATAAAACTGAATTATTAAAAAAATATAGACACATAAAAATAATCAGTATTCTTAAATGAGGGCTGAAATCTTTTTCTTCAATTCTTTCCAAAATTAACAAGAAGAATTTAAAAAAAAAAATCCTTATTTCTATATTAAAAAATAAGACGGTATGTAAAAAGACCTCATTTAGTCCATGCTCCAAGAATAAAAATGCCAGTATACTTTTCAGAAATCCTTTGTTTCTGATAGAGACTTACAGCACATTTTATTGATATATCCCCTGTCTTAAACTATCATCTGCCATTTAAAATACCCAGGCTTTAGTTTGTAACATCATAATATCTTCTGCAGGAGTTGGGTAATGTGAATTGTCTTATTCTGGGCCCCCAGTACAATGGATGAACAGGCATACTTGTGCAAATCCATGAAGAACAATGAAATGATGAAGGGACTGGACCATCTGAATGCATCTGCTCAACCTGGAGAAGACAACTCATGGGAATCTTATCAATATGTATAAGTACCTGATGGGAGGGGAGTAAAGATGATAGACCCAAAGAATCCTTATTGGTGCCCAGTCAAGACGACTGGATTTAAACTTTGCTCTCCAAAGACCAGAACTGGTTCACTAGCAAGACTGTGGATTCTCCATCCCTGGAGATACTCAGAATTCACCTGCACACAGCCCTGAGCAGGCTGCCCTAGTTACCCTTTCACTGAGCAGATGTGTTATAATTGACACTCTCCAGACGTCAGTTCCAACCTTCTGTGATTTTGTGACAATACGGACTCCATAGATTGAAAGGTCTAAAGAGATGTCAGTCATATTAGTTCTTTACATCAATAAGGCTGATGAGACAGAAATTTGACTGATATGGAAATCACAAAATGGTTTAGTTTGGAAGGGACCTTTGGAGGTCATCTGGTCCAAGCCCCCTGCTCAAGCAGGACCACCTAGAGTTGGTTGCCCAGGACCATGTCCAAATGACTATTGAATATCTCTAAGGCAGGAGACCCTACAACTCCTTTAGCCAACCTGTACCAGTGCTCAGTCACCCGCACACTAACAAAGTGTTTACTGATGTTCAGATGGCCCTCCTGTGTTTCAGTCTGTGCCCATGGCCTCTGCTCTGATATTGGGCACCACTGAAAAGAGCCTGACTCTACTCTCTTTGCACCCTCCCTTTAAGCATTTCTACATATTGGTGGGATCCCCTGAGCCTGCTCTTCTCAAGTCTGAACTGTCCCAGCTCTCTCAGCCTCTCCTCACAGTAGAGATGCTCCAGTCCCTTCATCATATCTGTGGCCCTTCATTGGACTCTCTTTAGTATGTCCATTTCTCCCTTGTTCTCAGGAGCCCAGAACTGGATGCACTACCCAAAGTGTGGCCTCACCAGCACTGAGTAAAGAAGGATCACTCATCTCCCTCGGCCTGCTGGCAACATTCCTCCTGATGCAAAACAGGACACCAAAGCTGGCAAGAAACTGCAAAAAGTTTTTTTAGTTCTGGTTCATGTTCAACTTGGTGTCCACCAGGACCTCCAGGACCTTTTCTGCTATGCTGATTTACAGCCAGTTGGCCCCCAGCATGTACTGGTACGTGGGATTACTCCTTCCCAGTTGCAGGACTTTGCACTTCTTATTGAACTTCATGAGGTTCCTGTCAGCCCATTACTCCAGGTAAAATATTCAGCTGGAGATACCTCCAAAACCAACTAAAAGAGATTGCGATCTGTTATGGTTAAGATTAAATAAGCCTTCTATTTATATACATTTTTTTTATGTTTGAGAAATATAAAATCTTCTATAGAAAAAGTATATGTAAACAGGTAAATGAAAGAAAAGGGTCCAATTTTTCACCTTCAGACACCGCCAAATAAAATTAGGAAACATTTACTGAATCTAAAATGCATCAGCTTCTTAATGATATTCCAGATGTCACTAGATGAATTTACATTAATACAAGGCAGAAATTATTAATAAATATTAAAGGCCACATCAGATAAGAATTCACATCTAGCCTCTAACACAGCCATGGAAAACATAGTCCCAAAAGCACTTATCCACAATTTATGAAGATTTCTGGTGTTCCTCTCCTATATAAATTACCTACTTGTATTAAATAAGCTTTTTAGCTCTTTTCCTTTGCCCTCTTTTGAATTGCCTATTTTCATGTACCTTGAAGGAATATAATGTCCTTGAAACATGTCCTATTTCTCAGTCAAATATGGTGTAAAAGTAATAACGTGTTCAAGTTTTAAGGTATGATACATAGTCACACAAAATATGTTAATAAGCACAGGGTAATGAACCAAAACTGCTCTGAATGCCATCTCCTTAAATCTACACTCCAGAGCAATAACATATATAAGATTTTCCCAGAAAGTGTTACAGAGATAAAGAAAACACTCTATCTTACTAGTTCAAGACGACACTACAAAAACTAGTTCTCTCTGTAATCTGTTGCAGCAATGATGCAAACCAAGTGAAACTAAACATGCTTTAGCTGTAAGTAGTTATGTTTCATAGCACTACAACCAATATAGAGAAATCCACCAAATATTGATTTAATTGTGCTAATAAAGCATCTGGGCAATGCTGACATAAATATAATCCTTGTTCAGGGGTAAGGTTTACTTAGAATGGTTGAAGATAGACCTTTCCCAGATTACTGATTTTTAGGAAAAGCAAAACTATCTGTGGCAATGACTAACATTCATTCCCCTTCTGCTCAGTCAGAATACAAATGAGGTGACCTACAAGGCAAGAAAGATACACATGTTTATCCAGACTTCTGCCCATAAAGGTATTAGATGAAAGATGTCTTGTATTTAAACAATTGCATGCTGCAGGACTTCCAACTTATGGTATTTGTCAGTAACCATTAATACCAGGATCATCTGTTTCCTGACAATCTCTGGGAGTTTGTCATGAACTTTTGGTATTAATAAATATTTCAGAGGTTGAAAAGCCATGTAATGGGTACACATTTGATAGATGTGTGGGTTTATATTTTAAAAAGGAGTGCAAAATCCTAGCAAAATGAGAATGTACAAAAAAAAGCAGAACAAAAGAAAAAGCACCTTTCATTGTGTTCTCTACTTTTGCCGTCTCTATTTATTCCTATTTGGTTTTCCAGGCCTGGTTCATGATTTGCCAGAAGATCATCAGATCACTATTTTGTATTCTTATAGAAACTTATAAAGGATGAAGATTTGGACTTCAGAAAGACAAATCACAGGAAGTTACTTAGAAGGAACTATTACAAGGTTATAAAGATACAGCTAAAACATAACCAGCTAGTAAAAATAGACTTATTTAATTAAAAATAATTTCTATGCATAAATGTCTTACTCAATTTGTATATGTTACTTGATCATTCTCCTTTTATTGCATTTTGTATCTATTTCTTTAAACCTGGACAACAATTGTATGCCATTACTGATAAATTTAAAAGCATAATTATTTGGTGAAAGGAAAACACATGTTTTTCCATTAATTTTATATGCCTTCTTGTGATATTGCTTTGGCTGAAAAAAAAAAAAAAAGACCAAATGTGGAGAAACAAGACAGCAAACTCACGTAGGATTTCTCTTCATCTGTGTGTGGTTGAGGGAACTCATAAGGTGGGTAAGGCTCCGCTTTGGTTTTATAGCAATGGGATTCGCAACTTGCAAGACTCTTTTACAGGGAAAACTAAAAGCACCCCTGTACCGATTTAAATGGCAGTCTCATCTGTTCTACAGACATACACCTTTTCTTACTACTGTGATTTTGATCACCTGCTGTTCTCCAATTAAACTATAAACAAGTAAGAGGAATACAATATATTTGCATGTGAAATGCAGCATTGTAACAAACAGCTTTTTTAAGAAAAGATCAATTTGGGAAGAACAATGTGTGTCTGTAGTGTACAGCAAAGTTTCCTTTATTCTTCAGAATTGAGAAAACATAGTGCTGGGAGTTCTGTTTTCATAGTGAAAGAATTCTGGGATGATTTGCTACCCACCTGGGACTGTGAGTGGCACTGCGAGTGGAAGCTAGAGATATACTGCATGTGACAGAAACAGCTTTAAGAACAGTTGATGGAAAGGACTAGTCCAGAAATTAGAAAATACAGGTTATATTCTTGTCTTTATTGCCTGCTTAGTGTTGAAAGAGAAATGGTATTTCATGTCTGTGTCTCAGTTGTATCTCTTAAATGAGGATTTTCTTTGTTTAGCAAGATACTTGGGTTTAAAAGTGCAGGAAGGTCCTTGTATTTCAGTGGTTTGCAGAGAAGTTGCACTGTTCTTAGTACACACCTGTTTTGTTTCACAAGTTTAACATTTTACATCCATAGAACTCAGAAAGAGATTCATGGAAATAACATCCTTCTTGTTACAAGAGAGGGAACTAAGCTTCAAGGAAGAGAGGTGCCAGCCGGCAGCTACCTCACATAGCAGCCAGGCAGTGAGAAATGGCAGCTGGATCCCCTAGTATCCAACAAATGCCCTGATCCATTAGATCATAGCTATGTCATGTAATAATAACATAGCTCTAATGCAAGTTAATGCATAAAGGAGGATTCAGTCTCGTAGCAGCACGGTTTTCTTTAGGATAACATAATTATCTGGGCTTTCAGTGCTGCAGTTCACAAAGAAAATCCTTTAAAAAGCCAGGATATTTGCAAAAGGAGTTTAAAGCAGCACAGGAAAGCAGCACATCAACTAACGTTTCCAAAAATGTGAGAGACAAATGGAAGCTGTTAGGGAACCATGTGGGTGGGGCTTCCTGGCAGCCAGAGCCCACCCCACCACCCCAACCAGGAGCAGGGCAACCGAGGGGCACGGGGGCAGCCCCAGACCTAGTCACTGGGCACCCCTCTGGGGACAGGCCAAGGCTGGGCTGGGATGCAGGCCCAGCTCAGCAGGGCCCATGGCCTGGCACTGCAGGGTTGTGGGGCGCTGGAGACCAGCCCTGCTATGTCATCTCTGGGGCAGGCACTGGTGGTGGGGCTGGTGGTGCCCTCGAGGCCCTGACAGAAATGTGGGTGTTTGGCGGCTTGTTGTGTGCCCTGCCCTGGTAAAGCTGTGCTGAAATGCACACGTGAGTTTTCCCTATCAGTCCTGTTTATTAGATGCAACCCATTAGTGTCATTTGTATTTTAAACCACTCACTCTACCATTTCTGAGTGCAAATTGCTGTTACGTTTGTTGTTCGTGAGCGAGATAACACAGATCTCTGCTACCTTTTCCCCATAGGCTTGTGAGATTTTAGTATTACCTTAAACTTGCCCCTCATTAGAAAGGAAAATAAAACCTATGCAGTCCTTTCAAGCATCCTTTGAAATAATACAGCCTACAAAATCACTGTATTTTTCAGGCACAAGGCATTTCCTTTGCCAGCTGGTCTACAAATTCAGCCCTGGATTCAGAGGTTTCATGCCAGCACTGTTGCAGTGACTACTGTTGAGGTAAACCTGGAAAACTTCAGCCTTGAGAAGCAATCCAGCACTGTTATGTTGGGGCAAGGTGAAAAGGAAGAAATCCCACATGGATCACAGTTCTTACTAGCTTTATTTCTATAAATCCTAGTGCACAGTTTGTAGGGTTTTATCTCTTATAAAAACTGGGTTAGACACAAGGTCTGTTGGTCTGACACCATTCTCCCCAGTTCATCTGTAAAAGGCTAACCTTCTTTAAGCACTTTTAAATAGCTGTCCTGAATTTGGTGTAGGTAGCCCACAACCCAAAGGCAAGAAGCAATCTTGTGCAGTAACAAGAGCAGAATTAACATTAAATTTGGTAACGAAATAACGTATAACGGATGTCTAATCCTATGGTCCCTCTACCCTTATTCCAGCAGATCTGGAAGGGTTTGGGGTGTGTTTTTTTTTTTTTTTTGGGGGGGTGGTAGGGGAGGTTGTTTTGTTTTGTTTTTTTTACGTACTACCTTAATGAGATGGGGTGGGGTGGGGGTGTAACTGCAGACCAGATTCCAGCAGTACATTTTTTGTAAGGACATTAAAAAAATACACTTTTTTCATTTTCAAGTGTTTAAGTAAGTAATTTAGCGATTTACATTCTCACTCACTGAAGTCAATGAGAATTTTGCCACTGATTTCAAACAAGAGTCTTATCAGCTACAAGTGCTTTTTGAGGGTGCCGTAATATTATTGTTTCTAATCACAGGGACAACATTTTGTTCTGATGTAATAGTTTCAGTTATGTCTGGTTAAAAATCCTGCAACAGACTATTGCCGAATGTGCTGGGTTTAGTCAGTGGTTAAATCACAATACCAATCAAATATTTACAGATTTTTTCATAAGTCAAACATTTCAATGTGACATGCCAATTCTGACAAATATTTCTAAAAGCAAAATTGGCAATTTATTTTATTTTACTTAAAAATTACTTTTAAAAGAAGTGATTTGGTCAAGTGTGAAGGACTTATTCAGGACTGCACTTATACAGAAATTTCAGATGCTTATTCTGCCTTCTTTTACTTCATTTTCAGAAGAGAAAAAATATTACAGATCGAAATAATTTTGTAGCCTTACATAAGAACATCACATTTCAGCCAGTTCAAACCAGCACCTTGTACTTGTGCTGATATAGTACCTATGCTGGATTCTCTCCTGGTTCTTATTTACTACCGTCATAATATTACTGGAATCCCAGAGCAGACAAGATAGTGACATTTTATGGTGAAATGCAGTTTAAACTGCATACCAGAGATGAAAAACTGACATCCATCATAAATATACTGCAAACCATTCCTGTCTGAATTTGCATTTCTGGTTTTGTTCTGTTGAAAAATGCATGGTGTTTGCACCACTTACCTGACAACTGCATTTATTTTTGTTCCGGTGAAGTTAGTTGTATGACAAGATCATAAACCTAGTTTAATATTTTCCCACTTGTTATTATATTTGGAACAGTTCCCTTCTCAGTCAGCTAACAGGATCCCTTTGGATACAAACATAAAATAAAATGGGTCTAGCTTGTTATATTTTCAAGCCAAGAGGTGTTTCTTCATTTTCAAGGTTTAAACTTTAAATTGTTTAAGGAAAAGAGTTACGTATTTCTTAAAAGACAAAAAAAAAAAAAAAAAAATGTTAATAGAGCCTATAAGAAACATTCAGGAATTTTGCTACTACAGAGTATATTTATAGATAAGAGAGTTAGTAGTGAGTGAAGATCTTTCTAGGAATTATTGATATCCTATTCAAAGATTTAAGTAAAGTAAGTTAATAAATAAGTGGCACAGGGGACGCTAATTAACTTCAATGGTGTCTGTATACTGGTGCATAATTAAAAAATACATATCAGTAGACAATTTAGCAATTCCACCTTTAAGAGGCCTTCATCAGTCAAGTCATTCCATACAAACTGAGAACTTGCTATTTGCAAGTATAACTCAGCCATAACCTGAATTATATGTATGGCTTTCAACTTCGGAGAGGGGCTATATAGCATGTCCTCTCTCTGTGGAAAAAATCTGGTAGCTCAGCTGCAGAGCCATGCTACAGAGGCTTCTAGAAGCAACAAAGAACTTCCCGTATGAGTAGGTATGCCACATACAGACCTTTCTGTTGCCATTGCGGAGTCCAGCTACTACAGTCCTTATCTTAGAGTTTTTTTTGAAATAAGAGGATTTTTTTTTTTTTT